>NW_010554394.1:1433-1994 GCF_000687285.1 Phaethon lepturus | reverse complement strand
CAAGACGTTATCTTCCCCTCTTCCGGAGCTGGACGGGGCCGTGCGGGAGCCTGAAGCCGTACGGCCAAGCTCGCCGACGCTCGGTCCAGCAGAACCAACCCCGGCCCCCACCTCCAAACGCTCCTTTCTGCTTCGACTGAAAGCAGGGGAGCCCGTTCCTCTCTCCTACACCCGAGCGTATCCACCGCCGCGCTCCACGCGCGCCCGTACAGGACACGGGAGCGACAGCCATCCCTTTTTACTCTTCCAGCGCTGAAAAAAGTCAGATTAACCTATAAAAATATTTTGGATGCTGTGTTTGGCAGCCCCGGATTTCTGCTTTTTCCCCCCGACCTCCCCAACTGACACCGCTGCCTAGAAATAATTTACGTTTGACACCGGTATCGTTAATGCCCATCGCCCGGGCATTTCCAGCAGAGACGTCCCCAGCGGGAGCTCGCAGGGAGAAGAAAGTAAGGTTCCCGCAGGAGAGACGGTGCCCAGCTCGAAGCCTCCCGCAGGCTTCCCCCGCCGTGGCTCTTTTCCGCACGCGTAAACCCGCGCGCCAGGAGACAAGGGCCC
>NW_010554394.1:0-1339 GCF_000687285.1 Phaethon lepturus | reverse complement strand
GGCGGTGCTCTTTCCCGCACGCGTAGCGGGGCGCGCGAGACGCAAAGGCCCGGCTGCGCAGGGCGACGTACCCGGCCGGCTGACCAAGAGGTTGTAATCCAAGCTTAAGGACAACCAGCTGGTGATTAAACAACAGATGGGAAGGAGAGAAAAAGGGACAGATTTCTTCCCCCTTCCCCGGGTGTTTTTGTTTTTTGGGGTTTTTTTTTTTTTTTTTTTTGGTTGGTTTTTGGGGGTTTTTTTCTTTTTTTTTTTTAAATCTATTCCCCTCTCAGAGACGGGATGCAGAAGAGAAGGGAACCCCCCCGAACACACGCTCAAAAGCAAAGGGGTTTCATTTGCACACACGTTAGGGAAACCGAGCCGTTCCAAAGCAGCGTTACAGCCTGTGGGGAAACCGCACCCTTAAACCAAAACTCTTCCTACCTCGTCCCCAAAGCTCCGGGAAAGGCCAGAGATCCCCAAAACCGTAAATGCTCCCAAGCCAAGGAAAGGACCTGTGCTAGCAAACGCTTTGCCCTAAGGAGCCCGGCCCCGATGCCTCACCCTCGGGGAGATTTTTGCCATCCAAGAGCGCACGGACACCCCTTCCTCATCTTCAGACCCGCCGTTCCGCAGCAGATACCAGCACTCTGGGAAGAAAAAAGGCTCAAATTCTGGAAGAAGCGAGTCGCCTTGAAACGAAAGCCGGGTACCACTCCTCTCCCCACAGCCCTTCCCGAGACGTCTGCCTTTTCGGCGGCGTGAGAAGCGGGGAGAACAAAGTCGGGGACGGTTTTAGCTTTGGGGTTTTCTCCCTTTTCTGGAAAAAGAGGCCTCCCATGGAAGTGAACGCTATAATAAAGTATGCAAGACAGGCTTCCCTTTGGAAATGGGAGATTAAAGTCGAGGGATCACAGGGAGACATGCAGAAAGCGAGGCTGCTGCTTCTTCCCCAATTACTGCGCACTCTCTGCTCTATTTTGTTGACCTCGCACATTTCAAGCGGGCTCCAGCACATTCCGCCTTCACCTGCTACGAATCAAAACCCGGAGGGCTCAGATCTCCCTGCAAAGGAACCCTTTGATAAGCTCGTTACCGAGGCTAGACAGCTCCGGTTTGGGGGGGGGAGCTTTTGTGGAACGCCGTCGCAAATTTACGTCGTCGCCCGCGGAAGTTGCGGGACTCACTCGATCCGCCACCACGCGCCGTTTGCCGCTCCATCCTCTCGAGGGAACCCGCGTGCGCAGAGTTACGGTTTGGTAGGTTTAAGGGAGAGCCGTTCCGTCCCGTTTTCCTCCCAGAGGCAGCAAGTCAGACAAGCTGTTTTATACACCCAGCACGGCTCCCTGCAACCAAC
>NW_010554393.1:75599-100155 GCF_000687285.1 Phaethon lepturus | reverse complement strand
CAAGACCAGTCCCAAAACTGAGCCCTGGGGAGCACTGTTTGTAACTGGCTGCCAACTGGATTTAGCTCCGTTCACCACAACTCTCTGGGCTCGGCCGTGCAGCCAGTTCTTTACCCAGTGAAGAGTAAACCTGTCCAAGCCACGAGCCGCCAGTTTCTCCAGGAGAATGCTGTGGGAGATGCTGTCAAAGGCTTTACTAAAGTCCAGGTAGACAACGTCCACAGCCTTTCCCTCGCCCACTAGGTGGGTCACCTGGTCATAGAAGGAGATCAGGCATGTCAAGCAGGAGCTGCCTTTCATGAATCCTATCTTTCAGAATAGTTTAGTAAGTTGGTGGTAGAGAGAAGAAGAGAAGAGAAGAGAAGAGAAGAGAAGAGAAGAGAAGAGAAGAGAAGAGAAGAGAAGAGAAGAGAAGAGAAGAGAAGAGAAGAGAAGAGAAGAGAAGAGAAGAGAAGAGAAGAGAAGAGAAGAGAAGAGAAGAGAAGAGAAGAGAAGAGAAGAGAAGAGAAGAGAAGAGAAGAGAAGAGAAGAGAAGAGAAGAGAAGAGAAGAGAAGAGAAGAGAAGAGAAGAGAAGAGAAGAGAAGAGAAGAGAAGAGAAGAGAAGAGAAGAGAAGAGAAGAGAAGAGAAAATTCTGAGGACTACATTGCTGATTAGCAGTTAATCCTAATAAATCCTTTTTTCTCTGCCTTACTTTCAAAGTGTATGTGAACATCTCAACACATTTTTATTTACTAATGTACATGCATGTGCAAAATAAATATATACCTTTAGATACTTGTATGTATTTGCACAGTTTGCATTAGTCAATTGAAAATAAAAGGCACATTCTCTTTTCTGTTCTTTTATGGTGTTCTGTATGACTAGAAGCTGGGCATTTCTCCACAGGGCACACTAAGCGGATAGACGTGCCTTGCTTCTGAAAGTCCTCTGGCTATTTTCCACTGGCAAGTGGCCAACTGGCCAAACGGAGGGCAGTTTCACAGCTGAACATCTCAGAGTCTGCAAAGCTGTAAGAAGTTCCTCTGCCCTATTCCACCCCTGTAGATAAGATGAATCGGGATCAGAAGTCACACAGAGCATTTAAGACCATTAATGTTGGTACAAGAAACTGAAAGACCACAGACTTTGCAAACACTGCTTATTCAGTTACCGGTTGCAGCAGATGATGAATGTACACCCATCAATGCAAAGAAATGAGAAATTTTTTTTTTTCCTCTGTGAATACGTGCTACTTGAAGAGTCCTGAGGGAAATTCCTGAAACAAATCAGTACAATTATATGTTATGTAGAAAACTAAAACCAGGTAGTGAGATCAGAATATCAACAGAATAGATGATGGTAGGAGGCATCTCTCTGATATTCAGCATGCTGCGTGACAGTGGTTAACATCACAACAGAATGGTTTGATAGGTCTGAAGAACTTGATGTAATGGAGAAGACTGAGGGATCCTTTCTTGGTTTGGGGGAAAAAGTTTCTGAGATGGCCCAAGAGAGTGCTTCAAAAGGCTGAGGAACACATTCTGCAGTTATGTTGAGTGTGGGATGTCATTTTAAACATTAGAAATAAACATGTGCAAAAAGTAAGAGGGGAACCTATTGAAGTAAAAATGAAGATTTCTATGGTAGTTTTCCTTTTGGAAAAAGATGAAAGATATAGGCAAACAGCAATTTATAGGGAAATTGCAATAGTAGAATTACAGTAAACAAAAGGAGGCAGTGGCTAGATCAGGGAAAAAGGAATTGTAACCTTTTACCCTTAGTGAACTTGGGCTCATTCCTTTGTGGCTAGAAGGTGCTACATCCTTAGATGACCAGTGTGAAATGCATCGTTGCTCTACGTATGCGTATGTTGCCAGGGACACAGACACAAGCTTGCTCTGCCGCACTCCCAGAAAAGCAAAAGTTGCAGAACTGTGGTTGTATTCAGGCTGAGATAATAAATTCTGCTGAGGGACGAAATGTGTTATCTCTGACCTGATGATCTCGTAACATGGTCCTGTGGTTTTTGGATCAACATAGGGTCATGTCTCACCAGGTGAGAGCATAGCTGGGGATTTATGGTTGCCTGCAATATGCACTCCTCTGCCTGTGCAGGGGAGGGTTAACGGGGAGGGAGCAGCCTCCAGACTTGCCGGTTCTTCCTTTAAGATCCAAGGGAGTCCAGCTTGTGAAGCTGGGCTGATCTCATTGAACTTACTGCATGACTGGAAGTGAACATCACAGTATCCCATTTAGAAAGCTATCATTGTAGAAAATGTCTGTTTCGTTTAAAAGAATAGTAAAGAAGGGCATCTCACAATTTTTCAGACTCTTGAGACTATATGTATGTCTCTTCTGTGATTTATACTGGTACATTCATGACTAGTTTTACTCCTGTAATGAGGGCTGCTCCAGGCAATACACATTTTTAAGCATAGATGATTCACCATGCACAGTACACACCAGGTAATAAGACACAATTACCATACTTCTGCATTTTAAAAAATCTTTCTGTTCTCACCAGATACATCTTGAACTCTAACATGTCTTTCAGAAGTAATTATTCTATTTTCTTGTTGCTTTTTTACACATTTTTGATGCAAAGATAAATTATGAGTTTACTGTCATTAGAAATGAAAATAAATGAAACTATAAAAGCTACATCACTGCTGCTTGAATCTTCAAGGATAACTCAAGAAGCCTCAGTAACAGCATCATTCTGTCTTCCAAATTGCTGACATGATATATCATCTGATACCAACTGAAGTTAGATTTGTTAGTGGCATTCTTGCAAAAGTGTTTTATATGAAGAGAATTCCCTCTTTCATTTATGTATGAACTCAGATCATTTGCCCCATGAAGTCCCCTTTGAAGACTTTGCCCTCTCCAACATCAGATAACCACAGAAAAATGAAATTAGCTAGGTTAGTTCTCTTAGCCAAATTTATTCCATGGATGTCACTGCTGAGAGCATCAGGACTTTCTAAATCTTTTTATCATTGCTTTCGTTCAGGAAAAGTTTTTTTTTCTATTGCCATGCAGTAACAGAGTCCTCATTCTTGAGAAATTGTTCTTCTCTAGAGAACATGCAGTGTGATGAAACTGACAGTGCTCAGGAAGTGAGCTAAAATTTGGTAATAGCTTTTTTCTACATGGAAAACAAGACAAAGTTTGGTTATCTTTTCAGCAGCAGGTCTGTATCAGGAATGTATCAGGGTACAGGCAAGTAGATGTAAAGTCAACTGTGATTTTTGATTTCTTGAAACTACCTACCCCATTTTAACTGAAATTGAATAGCTGCAGATGTCATTTTTAGTGCTTAATTAATGAAGGACATCTACTATGATTCTACTATGAATATTTACAGGCCTCACCAGATTTATAGGAGTTCCATGTCTCACCTCTGTGTGGGGAGAACCCGCTCAAAAGTTTATCTTTCCTTGGAAGTTCCCCTGTCATTAGAACATTTGGTATTTTAGTATGGTATGCTCTTATCTTATGGATGATATGAATTGTAAATATGTTACTGAGTCTAACATTGAAATCTAAGTGTATCTGAACTACGAGGCCTGAGCATCATTCATCCTTCCATATGAAGAACGTGCAAGTATTTTATACATACTCTGTTGACTCTACTAAGTATTTCAGCTTTGCAAAAGGTACAAAGGAATGCAAAAGAAGCCCTAAGTGAACTACATTGTTGATATGTTGCTATAAAGAAGCTGACCTATTATGCAGAATAGGAACAATGATGTGGTTTGTTATTTAGACAAGAAAATGGAGACTTAACTATTTTATTATTTTAGAATGGATGGGTTGTTACCTAGAATTGCATTGGTTAGTGAGAAAATATAAGATGAATCTGCAATAACAATTGCATTATAAGTACTAGAGTCAACTCAAGACAGATTTATGAAGAGGATAAGAATCTGTCACATTGTTTAATATATTAAGTTCTAGGAAATGAAATTAAGACATTTTACTGAGTTCTGCATTTGATTTTCCATTTATATATTGTTTCCATTTGTAATCAGGTCTCCCTCCATCATTCCCTTATCCTTCACCCAGGCTCAGCCCAGTCCCTTCCTATGCTATGCCCATCCACACACCTCTCAGGGCTGACCCCATTAAAGCCTAATGTCTGTTTCTTGGCCCTACCTAATCTATCCTAACAGCTGTTCTTTGCCTGACATCCCTTCCCTCCCTCTTTCTGTTACTCTTTCTTTGCACTGAAGAGCCAAAACGATTGTATAGCAGCAGACACTTTCAATGGTTAAATTTGATTCTTACTTCAGGAGCTTCATTTCCAAGCTGCCAGAAGTAGATGACCCCAAGAACAAGGCTCCCATGATGGCTGATGGGGAAAAATTGAAACTCCAGAGAATTAGGAGACCGCACAAGGCAGGACAGGGTTGTTCATGTGTTAGATGCCCCAGTTATCTATCAGTGACAGCTATGCTCTGCAGAGTGACTTTTCTCTAGAAAGTCACTCAGGCAACACAGGGGTCTTAGATGTCTGAAGACATCTCACCTAATAGTTGATGAAGTTAGTAGAAATCAGCTTCTTTAGAGGACCCGGACAGCGTGGCCGCTGCAATTTGAATGCGGAGCAGGAGCTGAAGCAGGAGTAACCCAAACTGTTGGCAGTTTAATGCAGGCAGGTGGAGGTGCACTGTCCGGCTGAGAAGCTGGAGAAGGTAAAGCAGGGGCTGTTTGGTCCCAGATCTGGAGGCCTACATCTCTGATTCTGTGAAGAGTCCTGCAGGAGGAAGGCCTTATGCATGCTCAGCTGTTCCTAGCTTTTTGGATGGAAACAGCAGTCAAGAAGACCTTCTTTCTTGCTGGAGAGGACTTTGCCCTTTTCCTCCTGATTCACTGTAGAATTGTCTTGGGGATTTTATTCAAAATTAGAGTGGTTTATAAGCAATCGTTGATCTGGGTTTTTTTTATATTAAAAAATATTAAAATCTTTTAATCTAAAAGCTAGTAGCATTTCAGTGATTTGTAAGTGAAACTAGATTGTTATGTTCAAAATGAAACAGAGAAACATTTCAAATTTTATGTTTTTCACTCAAACTTGGTATAATCCTATTTTTGCTGATTTTAAGCGCAATGCAGCATCATATCCAATCTGACTATTTTGGACAAATTTTCTGCTGTGATTTTTCTATTGAAACAGAGGATACAATTGCACTGTTACAAGATGGAAAGGATAACTGGAGAAGTCCGTGTTACATTCAAAGTTTATTGATGCATATCACAGAGTCAAATGCTTAACTGTTTTGCTGGAATTTGCAATGATCTTTCTGCAAACAGTGAAATGCATCTACCAAGAGAATAAGGCAAGCAAGATGTGGCCCATTATGAAATGAAGCTCAGTACTGAGGCATGAAAATACTCAGCTCCAAAAGAGATTGATGATGTAATCTTCTAGTACCGTGCAAGAATGCTTCACTCTATAAGCTAGCATTGTCCTGAGACACCAGGTATCCAAATATTTTAACGTATATCACTGTCATTTTAACAACTATGTGCAAGTGACTAATTATTATCCCTAACCCAACAGCTATTAAACAGGATTTGCTGAAATGCACTATAAAATCCAAAACAGCGCCCTGGGTATCTAAATAGTAACTCTGAGAGCACTACCAAAAATTGGAACATTTCTGTGGGAGACAGGTTGCTGGCTGGGAGGAGAGACCTGGGGATGTGGGGGAAATCCTGTGATAAGGGAAAAAACATAAAGAAACAGCTGATGAAAAGATTTACTGAAGAATGAGGAGAAAAACTATAATGGAAAGGAAGAACAGAAGAACATTTATGTAAAAAAAAAAAGGGGAAATCCCCCACCAAAAGAAAAAACCCAAAACACAAGACAGAGTAGAGAGAGGAATCTGAGGAGAAATGAGGCCAGTGTGCAGAAGACGGAGAGTATGGGAACAGAAGGGAGAAAGATCTGCAGACAGAAGGCAGAGCAGAAGGGGAAGGACGGAAGATGCACACCACTATCAGAAAGAGGCAGATATGTGTGACTGGGGACTCCTTGTTAAGAAAAACTGACAAACCTGTCATCAAACCCGCCCCAGAAAATGGAGCGGTGTGCTGTCTGTCAGAGACACCACCACAGCAGTTGAGGTTGAAATGGATCCAGAGGGAGGGATTTATGTGTCACATTGCCACATTTTTGCTGGGATGAGTCCAGGATGACATGGCAGAACAGGAAGTCACTTTTTTAGTAAAAAAAATGATGGATATGTGATCCCCGCAACAGTCATGGTTTCTAAGTAAAATGGGAGATGATGAAGGATTGGTGACATAAAGAAGATCTGCGGGTGCTCAGTTGCTGGGATTCACTGAAAACTTCTTGAAGGGTGACTATTCTGAAAAAATAGGTTCCTAAAATAAGACTGATGATGAAAAAGCCATTGAATCATGACTTTGGATCCACAGAAGTCGTTTTAGGTAGAAAGTCATCATATGAACAGTTTTTAGGTGAAAGAACATATTTGAGCTTTGGAATTTTTTTTTTTCTTTCAAATGAGGGTAATAATTTGAAGTTTCTGCTGCTTCTACACCATTTGAGCCGGACAGAGTGGTATCTCCAGTAGTGCAGGATGACTTCCCCAGCTGGGAAACCCTGGCTAAGCAAGGGAACACAGACAGCAAGCAGCCTGACCATGGAAGTGGATGCTTGGTAAAGCCCTAAGGATAATTAACGTTATTGAAAATGTGTCCTCTCCTGAGAAATATACTTCTCTCTCCTTGTGAGTTATAACCCTAGTAAGTGCAGATTCTACAATTTGAATGTGCCATGTGCCTGTTGTGAGACACCCCATTTCTTTCCCAGGAAGAAATTCCTCTTAAGTATAATGAAAATGTTTGTACTCGTTGAAACCAGAAATATTGGCAGTGACTTTGAGTCTAAATAGTTTAGACTGACATTTTCCTTCCTGGATAAAAGAGGAGGATGATGGAAGCTGAAAGATGATGTGTGAAGGAAATGCTAAGACAAGGACACACAACAGGTTTTAAAGCAAATTGCGAGGGAGTTTGGCTGCTGAACATGAGTGCAGAGTTGGTTTTACTGGAGCTCATAAAAGTGGTGTTCTCTACATGTGTGCTTTTGTCTAAATATCTCACAGCAGAAGGATGGTTTTCAGCCAAACTTTTGCTGACTATCTTGAAGAGCTATGACTGCACTTCAGTATGTCATCTTCCCTATGGGTCAGAGGCTTCCTGGGTGGTAAGTCTGGCTCATACAATATTTGTCTGCTGGTCATAGAGAGATGATGTAGAGCTATCATCTGAACCACTTTTGATGATTCCTGATTCACAGTCTGGACTACTTGTGTTTAAAAAAATGTTCTTTCCATCACTATATTAGTTGTGCCAGGCTGTTTTTGGCCTTAACCCCATCTCTGCCAAGGTGAGAAGTATTAACTTTGAACACTGCATGTGTAAACCTCTTGACAGACAACAGGTCTGTATCAGTAACCTCAGGAAGCGTAAGATCTGTTGACCTCAGATAAATCTAATGGAGACAGCACTCACTGTATTCATGTTTTAGTTCAGAGCAGTAGTCCAATTTTGAAGCATATCCCCTGCTGGTCTCCTGCTGTGTCTTGGCTTCGTTTTGTTGTGCATGAACTAGAATTCTTTGTGGGGAAAACTAAACTTAAGCTCCACTGCAGGTGTCATCCCAAATGTCCTCCAGCCTTCCCCGAATATATATCAGTAGATATGTCCTTTGGATGACTATAAACTACAGAAAAAGAAAGTGCAGTACAGGGGATCAAGCTAAATGTAGTTTGTAGAAAAACGTCTGAACTATTTGCAGTGTAAGTTTAGGAACTTGTGCAAAATACTTGCTAATGTAGGCATTACTGTAAGCTAGACAGTAAAGCAGACCACATACATTACTGGGAACTGAGTTACACAAGCCTTGTAGAGCATATGATTATTTCCAAATCACAGGGAATTAAGGACTGTATTTGTGCTTCTCAGAACACTCTAGTGGTCACCTTAAAGGCTTTGCCTTCAGTTCCCCAAGGAATAAAATCCAGGGCGGGTGAGTGAAGGGGGGGCATGGTAGCCAACTGTGACCATGCCACGGCTACCAGGTGACTGCAATGCCATGTGGTTCTCATTTGGAGTTCTCAACACAAATTTCTCTTTGTCCTTCAATAAATCTGCATCTATGTACTGTGAAGTATAAGGCTGTCCAGGATGGGATGGTTCCATCTGTGTATGGCTCTAAGTTTCCTTTTATCCTATCCCAGAGCTGTCCCTGCTTCATCATCTACAGCATTTGCCCCAGATGTAGATGGTCTGAACACGAAGCATGTGGAGGATCAGATACCAGCTGCTGTTGTGCCTAGTTAAGGGATTTGGCCCTAAATGTCAGTGTCAGTGAAGTATCCAAACCAGGAGGTTAATCTGGAAAGTTTCCTTCTTGCTCTCATTTACCACAAAAGTAATCCTGAGCAGTGTTTTCGATCAGACACTTTCTCATGCGAATTTAGACTCTGACAAGCTAGTTATTTCCCAAGAGGCAGTTCCCACCCACCTTTGCTGAGAGCAAACACCTTACATCACTCAAACACTGCTCCTGTCTCCAGTGACTCCAGTGCTAAACTAAGCCACTCTAGACTAGCATTTGCCATTTACAATATAGTATCTTTAAAAGAACATATTGTATTCCTTTTCTGTGTTTTATGTGTTCTCCTGTGGCTATTAAACCTACCTATGTAGCTTTTTTTCCCCTTTTCTTCCTTTTTAATACAATGCTGTCACCATTATAGCCCATCCCTGGATTTGGGATAATTTTACCTTCAAGAACCTTCAAAGATATTTCATGTTTTTCAGTACTGCCTTTCATAAAGTATTCACTGTGTGCTTGCTTGCTTAATTGACAAAACTGCAGAGCTGTGTGCCTGTGTTTCTGGTTCTATTCTTTTCTATACTATCCAAACCAGAATGCTTCCAGCAGTAATTTTATTTTTTTTTCTGTGCCTATAATTGCCGTTAGATCTTTACCTTTTGGCCAATATATGATACCATAGTGAATTATTTCTGCTGAAAGGGAAATTGCTGATCTGGGTCAGGTAATTCTCTGCCACAATCTGTTTACATTTAAAAAACTATACATGGATTTCTGAATGCAACGGAAGCCGTTTACTCTTTTCTTGTGCACATTTCCCAGGGTTGTCTTTTGTATATTCTGCCTCTGCTCCTTGCAGGATCGCAGTCATCAGGCAGCTAAGCAGGTGATATCTCCCTCATTTTCCAGACTGCCGCAGTGGGAGCATTCCCGTCCTGCGATGCCGTAGTGGTTGCCCGGCTCCCACATTCCCAGTATAGCTGCATCTGCCCTTGCCTTGCCAGGGTCAGCCTCATGACTGTTCTTTCACTCTCTACTGCTTTTTTTTTCTGCCAAGCACAGCAGCACACAGCTGTAACCAAGCAATCCCTTAGTCCCAGTGTTGGTAGCCACTTTCAAGTCAGGGTTGTTGATATCAAATCAGTGGACTACTAAATCACTTGGCATAGAGATTAGGAGCAGCTGAGGAACTGGTGCGCTGCCATTTTTCACATGGGCATGACCAAATTGTTAAACTGGATGCCTGTCTCACGTCAGTTAGTGCAGCTTAGATTTGGAATTTGCTTACTTGAGTGGCTTCTTCCCACTGCTTTTACCTGTATAAAGGGACTGCCCCTCCCAGCGCCGCTGGGGTTCATACAGAGACACATACCCAGTTGAAGAAAACCTGTGCTCATTCAAGGTCAATGGCTGACATGCTGATAGCCATTAACGTCTTACAGAAAAGTTCATCCAGTTCTATTGTGTCCATCATCTACATGGAATTTTAAATGTTGACAGCCTATACAATCCTTCTGTACAACCAAAGTGGTATAAGAATAATAATATTACAAAAAAGCCTAAAATTGATACAAATCAGCCTGATGACAAGGAATCAATTAAAAAATCTAGACAGTACTGCTGGAAATAAAGCATATCCTTATAGTGTTTGGCAGAACCCAATTTAAGGGTACCTGCATCTCAGCTGCATTGAATTTAATTTATTTTACTCAAAGGGCTCCCCGTGAAAGCTTCTCTTGTGCCATATCCCCTTGTTAAATCTTTATTTCTGGCCAAAATTTTACTTCCTGGCATTTTTTAGATACTATATTTGTTAACAGTGGCCCCAAATCCAAAGCTCATTATACCTGTCCTGGTTTGACAGTCTACACTGGACATGCTTGAGATTTTCTGACACACTGCTACCTTGTACCATCTGCTACAGAAGCCCTGTAAGTAAACACTGAGTTTTTAGGTATTTAAAAAAAAAAAAATTCTGGGTGGAAAAAGAGGACATGTCCAGGGACACCCAAGCTCAGGAGTCCTGTAGTCTTCGTGGTATTCCTTCCTTATCCAGGGGGTGTGAATTTTCTGTTTGGAAGGATGCTATCTGGAACAGAAATTATAACTGTTCCTGTGTTTTGAAATGATGCCCCATGAGCACTTCTGGGTCTAATTTCTAAAACACCACACTAACTTAAAACTTGGTCTTCTGGGACCAAAGGCATGTTTCTTTCATTATCTGTACGTGTCTGTACTCTGCCCAAAGTAGGCAAAGAACTGACTAAAACCTGATCTGCAGAACTGGGCAGATGAGAAGTTTTTATGATCTTGCATTTTGATGTTGCACTGTGGCTTATTGCATTTACATTTGGGTCCCTGTTAGCAAAATCTCAGAGGTAGTGGTTAGTCGGAAGCTTATGTGACTGTTCAAGGCTGTTAATTTAATCTCTGGTAGCTATCTTATTCCACAATAGAGTCAAAAAGACACGTGTAAATCAGAAGGGTGAAGAGGAGAGCTCATACAAGTGTGAGCTAAGGTTATTTTTAACAGACTTCTGAATTCAAACAAAGTGTGGAACGTCTTTGAGCATTGACTGGATTGAAGTTACAATGAGGTGGACTTAAAGACCTACACCCATACTATGATTTGCACCTACTGTGTAAAGTTTGACCATAATCTGGTGCTGAAAAGACCTTCCAGTGCTAAATAGCATTGTCCCAGGAGGACGGTAGAAGGTGCACTATTTTGATGAGGCAATTTCTTGTCTGCTCGTTAATGCTCCTCATGGTACTATTTACAAATACAAAGTTATACAAATGTTCTATGCATGTTTTGACTACTGCTTTCATCATGTAGAAGTATTCTGTTCCAGCTAGAGGGAAGAGAGATGCACCCATTTTGTGTGAGATTAGAAATAGGTTTTTTTTAATGCATAAGACTGCAAGTTTCCACATGTGAATGCAACAGCAAATTGTGATCCTTTAAACTTCATCTGAGGCCCATGTTTAGCCTATAAAACATAGGCTAAAGTTGAAAATAAAGTTTTAATTAACAGCTGTAATTTCTGAGACCACTGCTGACAATGCCTGGCTTGTTAAAATGGGTCATTGTTTGTGAAACTGTAATGAATATAATTCTGTGTCAGAAAGATTGGATGTGTTCCTGCTTGCCCGTTTCTCAACACGATCCACTGCGGTCTTCCCAGTCTGTGCCTTTTTCTCCTTGCACACCCACACATGGTCATCATTGCTTTTTGTTATATTCTACGTGACAGCTACAGACTCATGTCACCTCACTCCCAGTCTTTTCATGAGAATAGCTGTGGTTGGTTGGTTGGGGTTTTTTTAGGAACAGGGAGGGCTAGGCAGGTCTTTGGTGATGTGATACATTGAAAGCCCTTTGTCTCACCTTACCTAGGGTTTGTTAGACTATAGCACCTCGTCAAACTTCAGTGAAGATCCAGTTCAGACTGATGCTGAATGGCATCGTGCAGACGAGCTGGAGATGAGCAGCAGCACCTTCTAACATTGCACGGTCCGGCTCATTTTGCATATTGCAGGTGCCTCACTCACCATTTCTGTGTCTTACCAAGAGGTCATACTTGAAAAAGGCCTTTCTTCTTCAGTGGATAACACTTTAGTATCTTGCAATAATTGTGTCTCTAAATTAGACACAACTAACCTAGCTTCCCTTTGTTTTCTTTCTTTAAACTACCTTGTGCATGACAAATTACTTGGCCCTGGTTATAAAAGTGCACAGGGCATGCAGTGGTTAAATAAAAATGAAATGATAAAAAGCTCAGTTTCTTCTTCGTGTCACATCTGAACTGCACAAGCGGACTGGTGCTAGGCCACTGTATCTGTGCGGTACAGGGCTCAGTCCAACACCCACTGAGTGAATAGGAAGCCTCTGGCCCCAGTGAGCCTTCAGTCGCTCTCGCCCCGCAGACAGCTGAATGGTAAAAAGAGCTCGGCGATCCCTGGTGACTTACTCTTCTGTAATAAATGAGTATTATTTTATTTAGAGGAAAATAGGAGGCAAGGAGGGGAGGAGGTAGAGGACAATCTGATTTTGCTGCAGGAGAAAGAAAACAGAGGAAGGAGGTAATAAAAAAATGTGCAGGCAGAAAAAAAGGGTCTGCTTATACAAATCATGTTTGAATATCTACCATACATTTCAGTGAATTAAGTTACTTTAATTAATTACAGCCACGTTTATACATGTTTTCAGAGTCTTTAAGAATACTTCATACAGTGTTTTAATGATCAGTAATAAAGATGGTTAAAAAAAATTTGCTAAGTGTTATATTATATCCTGACACTTATGTGCTGTTTTAAAAAATTGTCCTGTCACAGAAGGACGCTAATGACTTAACAACCTAAAGCTTGCCAGTTTGTGAAACCTTGATGTTTAATCTAGATAAATTTCCTTGTTTATATAGCTATATAATCAATGTGTGCAGGAGAGTTATGGTCTCACGCAGCTATTAGCTCTACTTTACATAAATATTATGTTTTATCAATGGACAAATGCATCACTTTCTACAGCAAGGTATCACAGAAAGAAATTTAGAATTTTAATAAGAACTTTCTGCTGTATTTTTATGGCATATTGGATGTTTATAGGATATAGTATAATTTTTCATAAAGCTTCACGAGCCATTCTAGCAAATCATTGATTTCATACAAATCAAAAATTACCTGGCTTGGGAAATTTGAACTTTCTCAGCTAATACTAGCTTGTGTACTTTGAGGAAAACTGTTTCTGACTGAATATATGTCAAAATTGTAGAAGTTCTGTTCTGTATATGTCACTTGTGCACATACACAACAAATATTTTTAGAAGAGCTGTTGACATGGGTGTTGAAAGTATATGTTTCTATGAACTTGATCATAAGAATAGAAAATCACAAACAAGACCATAAGTGAAAGATATGGCAGGGGAGAGGTTGTGCCTTAAAGTGTAAGTTGTTAATTGTCGTTGAGAGCTGCATCAAAACTCTTTCAATGTTAATTTAGAATATAAAAAATTGATCAAAAAATCTTCACTACTGCATAATATACCTCTACACATATTTATACACTTGAAGACATAGAAGAAAATATTTTTATTTGTAATGTAATAGTCTGAGAAAAGACAAAAATTGCTAGGGGTGTATGAGTTTCTTTTGCAGACAGTAAATTCATTAAAAATGCAGCTTAGTGAAGAAAAAAAACCACCTATGCATTTGGGGAAAAGTTGGTGAATAGATGACCTTAAAATGAATGAATTAGAAAAGAAGACTGAAAAAAAAGTGGAACATATTTTGCTTGCATGTTTTCTAAACTAAACAATTGAACTTTTAACTTTGAAACAGTTTCAATTTGAGAATTACTTTATCTTCTATGAAATTGAATTTTTAAAAGGAAATGGAACAAAACTATAAAACAAAAATTCTTTGAGGCTAATGCAAAGTAGAAACTTTTTTCATTTCTTTGTGAAAGAGGAAAGATTGGGAGGATTGGTATAGGCTGCACATACATAGGAAACATTCATGACTCTCACAACTTTACTTATATGATGTTCTCTGTTGTGCATGCAGCCTTAGTAAAATATCCTGTAGTTGAAATTCTGGTTGTGTTACATCTGTGGGAGTTCTGTCATGAATTTGAAAGGATCCATGTTTTCACTCTCAATCTTTATGTCCTTAAGAAGCATTTCTGCACTTATTAAACGTAGAGAGAATAACTGGGAGTTAGGATGGCAGAGATGTGAGAGTAACAGTCTTTCTGAGATGGATGGATGAGGAGGATGTTGTTCAAAAACAATTAGACCTGGACAGAGACTCTTTTCATTTCTCCTTCATCCCTCCCCAGTACCGCTCCCTCTTGATTCATTCTCTTCCCTTAGTATTTTCCTGCAAGAGAGGACATTAAGTGCTGCTGTGAAAAGTGCCAAAAATATTCATGAAGTGCTGCATTTCTGCTGCTGCATCAAACACAACATTGAGTGGAAGCCTCTCTTTTTAATTACTCCATGCACTCCAATTCTCGACCAGGTATTGAAGGATAGTAATGTCCAATGGACTAGGCAAAATTTTCTAATACATTCTAGAAATAGAATGTTACTTGGACAAAATAAATCAAACTGTACTCTTAGGAATATCTTAAAATCTCTCCTTGGGATTAATTTATTATTTTGTGCTTAGAGAAAAACAGGTATTGAGGGGGTCTGAAATACACATTCAGTGATGCACCCAGCAAAACTTCTGAAAACTTCTGTAACTGTTAGTTATTATTACAAATACTGTAAAAGTTAAACATTAAATGTTCACTAACTTTGTGCCATCTTGTTTATAGTTCTTCCTGGGTGGATATTTGCACACTTATGACTTGGCATTATGTGTGCAAATGGGACACAAGGCCATCTATACACATTTCACACAGAAGCCATGTTTCTTCATGCAAAAATGTTTAGCTGAAATTCAACAAGAGATTTGAAATCCTTTAAAATGTCTATGTATTTAGTATGAAACATATGATTTCTTTGTCTCTACAAAACCTGTTTTTCTGCAGCTTTCTCCAACTGTGAGTAGAACGCAGATTCAACGCTGATTGTTTCTAAATACTTTAAGCACAAATTATTTGCATTCAAAGCCTTGATCTTTGTTCTCCAGACCTTAAAAATGCCAAGAAAAACAGAACTTATTGTCATCTGTTTTCACCCATATGCATTAGTAACATTCCATTTCCAGGAAGTAATTCTGATTCAAACTCTTTAACTGAAGAAACAGGCAATTTCTTCTGTATTTTTAATCACTTGTTATTTGTGAATTAAGTGACTTGACAACCCGCTGTAATGGTTTGACAATCCTGGGCATTTTAAAAAATGACCTGTCCTTGAAATGTCTTATTTTCGCATTTTTATAGTTTCAAGGATGATGATGAGAGTGATGGAGAAGGAGTTAATAATATGCCATACATATTATGCAGCTTTAAAGTGAACTATATCTTGACCTACTCTGTGAAGCCTAAGTAGGCAAGGACTTTTCATTTTTTAAAGAAAAAATTGCATCAGAAAAGAACATCTAGACAAGAAAAAAAAGCCTTGGAAAAAATCCTGTTTGTTCATATGGCCTTCCTTTAGCTTCCATATAGCTTCCTTTGTAGCTAATCATGAGCCAACACCAGCATTCCTAGCAGGTTTTTCCACAGTGTAATGTGAAAACAAAACTTACTACATTGCAGATGAAGCTTTTGAAGTGTAGAGAGATTCAAGTGATTTTCAGCTCTTTTTGAAAGCAATTAAAATTTTAAAATTAAATATAGCTATATTCACAAACTGCAAGGACCTTATGCTCTTATTCTGGCTAATCTAGCCAGGTGCAAAGAGTTTGACATTGCTGAGCACCTCTTTTGCCCAATGATTTATTTAAGAATTGGGCGCACAAAGTGAAGGATCAGGCCTTATGCTTGATTAATGTTGTCTATGAATTACAAAACTCCATTTGCTGCCTTCTGAGCAAAAGCCATTCAGATCTCTGAATTTTTTCCACCAACTCCTTGGTGAATCTCTCTTTCCTCCTTGTTCTCGCCAAGGCCATGCAGACTGCTGCACACAGTTGTGTGACATAGTTACTGCTCTGTTATCTGCAGCCTCCCACTCATTTCTTTCCCATCATCTTCTGTCCACCTTCCAGTGTCCTGAAAGGTCATGGCACTGTCAGCCTGAGCTCAGGTAAATAATAATTAAAACATATACTGAACACTGATGTTCAGTAAAAGGCTTCAGAATACAAAGGATTTTCCACTGATGAAGCCTGAGGTGTGGTACATGAGGTTAATTGCGGGTAGGAGGTGAGAGGAACTTGGGGTCTGTCTGCCAAAAACTCAGAGCCACCAATAACCTCTAGGTTATTGTTAAAGTTTATAGCACTCTGTGGTTTTGTCACCTCTATCAGTTCATACTTGTTTTATTGAGTGAAGGTGGATGGGTTTTGATAGGGGGGAAGCTGCAGGGATGGCCTCTGTGAGAAGAATCCAGGGGCTGGCCCCAGGCTGGACACAGACCATTCCAGACGGATCCATCTGGCTCTGCAATGAACCCAATCCAGGACGCAGCTGAGTACATCAGCGATGGTGCTGGTGCCTCTGCGAAAGCATATTTAAGAAAGGGAAGAAAGCACTGGAGGGAGAGATAAGGAAAGGCAGATGAGGAAGGAACAAAAAGGAGTGAGAAAGAGCAGAAGGAAAACCAAGGTGAGAGGTGGAGGTGCTCCATGGCAGAGCAGATATACTCGAAGGGACTGCAGCCCATGGAGGACAAGCAGTGGAGCAGAGGAAAAGAGAGGAAGAAGAAATGGAGATAAACCACCATGGCTTGACCACAGCCCCCCTGCACCCCTTGTGGCCTCACTGAAGGAACTGAGTGTAACCTGCAGCGATAACAAGCAGGAGCAGCGGAGTCTCAAGTCAAACTGAGTTTAGGAAAGGAGGAGGGGTGTGTTTTCCCTAAGTGTTTTGATATTTGTTTCTTTTTTGTGTGTGGTTTTTTTTCCCCCCAATACCTGAATAAGTACTCCAATATTTAGATAAATTAGCAATAAATTAAGTTAAACTCCTAAGTTGAGTCTCTTTTGCCCATGACAGTAATTGGGAAGTGGTGTCCTTGTCTTTATTTAATCCTGTAAGTCTTCTTGTTCTCTTATTAATCCTATTTTTGTCCTCCCTGTCCTACTGGGGGGAGTGGGTGAGCAGCTGGGTGGGTGTTTGGCTGCCAGCTGAGGCTAACCCACCACATCAATTCATCTGTCTCCATGGACAACCTATCAGTACCAAAGTGCCAACAGCAATCAGTAACCACACACTTTCAAATGAGCATGGCCACATGTTTATGAATAAATAAGGGATCTCTCTTACTGTTATATCAGCAACCCTGGGACAAGCTGAACTGAAGATCTTCCAGTGGCTTAGCTTTGTCATTCGGAAATTCTGCAGAGACTGCTCGCTTACCTGACTACACTTGTTACACCCATCTGAAAATTGGCCCAAGCCAAATCAAGTTCTTCCTGAAGCAACTTGACAGTCTCTTGGTTCTTTTGCTCTTGGTCTGTATCTTCTGCTCCTCAGAGTGCCTAATTTAGTTTCTCTTTTAGTAGCTATCAATGGCTGTCAGCTGGTTTTCTTTTCTCTTAAAACTGTTCCTAGATTAGCCTGTCATGTCTTACTTGAAGGCCACATGTAACAACTGTCCTCCTTCCTTCCACCATCAATGAGAAGACACAACTGTTGCACAAAACTCTTATCAGAGCTGACATCTCCAAAATTATTCTGGTTAAGGTTTCTCATTGTCTTAGCAGTTGTCTTAGATGTGAAAACCTGACTCTTATTTTCAGGCAATCTCGTTTACTTAAGATTTGTATGACATTTGCTTTCAGGTTTTGGATTCCTTTAACAGGTAAAACAGTAGAAGAAGAAAAATGACACTTTTTTTTCTGCAAATAAAGGTATGTCAATTATTGCATTATATATCTTTGTCAGCAACTAATGATCTTCAATGACAGCTTTTTTTTAAAAAATATTAAAGAGTTAATGTTACTAGGAGACACTTGAAATAATAAAATATATCCTGTAGGACCTCCCACAGGCATGACAAGTTCAAGGCAAAATAAGAAATGTAACCATTCAGCTAAGGAAGGTTTAATTTATCTTTCTCTCATTTCTTCTGACCTTGTTTTCCTGGTTCTCTAGCCTTTAAAATCACAGATCTGAATTTCTAAAGTAAAATAAGGGGAAATTACTTCAGAAGTTCATACTAAATTTATAAATAAGTAAAAAAAAAGTAAAGCTTCAGTAAAGGTTAGTAAAGCTAATTTATTTTTCTTTAGTTGGACATTCTTTACATCTGCTTTTGTGATTGACACTTGAATGTGTACAGAAGGAATGAGGAGGAAACTCCACTCCCTCACACGCTTCCTGGACAACCTTCATCCCAGCATAGAGCATACTGCAACAAATCAACGTGAACAAAGTTCTGGTTAGATCAGATGTGCTCAGGCTCCAATCTGGTTCTGAAGTATACTCCTTATCTAGTTTACTTTTGGAGGTCGCAGGAGAACATGATCTTAAAAGGGTAACACAAGATCTAATTTGACTTAGGCACAGGTCTCTAGTCTCTAATGGAGGAAAATGAAAAGGGAGCAATGTCCAATTATGTGCAATGCATTGGAATCAGGTATTTTGCACTGGCTGGCCAATGAATATCACAGTCTTTCTTTACTATGGCTTATGGATAGTCTGCTTCCCTTCACAGTGTTCAGTGACACTCCAGTTCCACCTAATAAGGAACCACACTGAGATGGAATGATCTGATTTGCTATTTTCATTGAATCAGATTCTGGAAATTGAATGAAATTATTTTTCTTCACCCACATTCTTTTCTCATTTACTCCTTTTCCTCTTTCTTTGTTTGAGAATAGGCCGCATCACACCGAATAGAGCATAGTTTTGAAAAGATTATTCTAGAAGTACAGAAATTGCTCTATCTTGCCATTTTTATTCCATTTCAAACTTTGGGTTTAAAAGGCTTCATAGTACAAGATGATAGAATTGTGTCTGAAGATGCCTTCTCTCCTAAAGAGCATCCAATTGCTGAACAATATATGCTATTCACAACTGATCTCTTGCAATTGCCATAAATAGCTCATGTTCTGTTCATCTATTATCGCTCAATACTGAATTAATAAAGTTTGAAGCTTTTTAAGGAACTATATTTTGAATATTTTCCTGAAATGATAGATCCATAAATTTTAGATAATCTGGAGTTTCATTATGCATCCTTGAAGTAGAATCTGTTACTTGGAAAGTTTCTTCTCTCTTTCTTTTCTTTCACTGTAGTTGAAATATCTATGGCATTTAATGATTTTAAATATGGTGAGAATAGATAACGGAGACAAAACCTGTTAATTTCACACATATGCCAGTATTTTACATTGTCTAATGCCCAGGAATTTCAGTGTGATTGGAGATGCCGTCTTACAGTTATTTTAGGGGATGTTTGCATGTATTTTTTGCTAGTGGAGTTATGTCTAAGACCTTATGATGCTTGTAAATCTTGATAATGATGACCTGGGAGACATTATTAGTAGATTCCAGATCATGAATTTTACAAAGGTACCCATCAAGTAGCTGCTTTGCTATATAGCTTCAGGATTTGCGAGTGGAGGAATGAACTGCATGTGACTAATGACAGCTAATTAACAGATCATTAAACTCCCTCATACATGTAAAAAAATCATTATAAGCAAGGAGGTTGAAGGAAGTTTTAATTTCTCATAAATTTTCTTTACACAGTATAGGAGGCAATAATCATCTGGTCTGGGGAAAAAGGGAAAAAAAAAGAAAGGTTTTAAAAAAAATAAATTGTAATGGTGCTTGAAGCCTTTGATGGAAGTTAATACTGCTGGGAATCAACTTTACTGGTTCTGTAGATTCCTGCATCTAGCTTATCTGGTGACTGAGAGTCATATTGATGAAAAGATTTCATGACTCACCCACGATTGATAGCCAGCTGTCAGGAGAAAATAAAACATAACTTTTTTTGAGTTACAAAACAAAGAAAAAAATTGGTCTTGTCTCATTGCCATTAATTTCAGTCAACAATACTGTTTATTTCCCATTTAGAAAGACAGAAACATACTTGTGAATTCCGAAACCCCACTTCAAATGACACCCAGGCAAAGCCCCGTTTTTTCCTGGGTGGGTTTTCTTATTTGCAATTATAAGCTCGATAATTCATAACAAACTAAAATGAAGACTGGAGGAACAAGCAAGCAAGAAAAAGCTGAAGCTGCCAAGCATCAAAATGATGTGGATAACAGAGCCCAGTGTTTGCACTTAACAGGGTATAGAATCAACACTGACTGAAAACTGATACCCCCTGTGACTTTAATACCGAGTCTCAGCTGTGGTTCTCCTCTACAGCCTGGGAAGAGAAAAAGCAAGTAAGCAAATGTCCTTCACTGACCATCTGGACTGGGGTGCCTTTGGACACCTGTGTTCACTGTAGAACCCCCCAAGAAGTACTTAGAGACTCCTCAATTCAAAATGTTGTTGTACTTTGCTGTTGTCCTTTACGACTCTTATCAGCTCCATGGGTAGAGGACTGTCAGTACATCTAGCACCTTTAATTACCTTTAAAGGTAAAGAAAGCCTGGGGGGTGGATGGGGATGGAGAAAAACTAGTCCTTAAGGTTTGACACATTTCTTATTTTACTTTATCAATTTTATGCCAGTGTGAATGAGACCTTTAAGGAAAGTTATCAGAATGTTTTTTCTCT
Organism: Phaethon lepturus; assembly: GCF_000687285.1. Classification (NCBI taxonomy): domain Eukaryota; kingdom Metazoa; phylum Chordata; class Aves; order Phaethontiformes; family Phaethontidae; genus Phaethon; species Phaethon lepturus. The sequence continues at coordinate 79,494 of NW_010554393.1, read as the reverse complement.
TTGCTGGGCTTATTTTCTCTCGCTGAGTAATTTGGAATGCCTGGTTTAAATTTCATGCAAAAGTCACAGAACTACACATTAATCAGGCAGCTAGATTAAATAGGACTTGAGTTATAGTTCGTTAATCTGTTCTGGATAAATCTTGATTGGTGTGATTGAGAAATTCAATTAAAAAAAGATTTATCCAGTTTGGGTAATACGTCTTGATCTCTGTGAAGCCACAGAACTCAAGAGAATTGAAGGAATCTGTACCAGGAATCTGCTCTGGAAAACAGGTACAGATGGGTGGTTAAATGGATGCCTGCTTTTCTGCATTAATGGACTGTCACAGGATTCAGGTTCCTCACCTTGGCTTGAAAATAAGAGTAGATATTGGCATGCGTTTTTGGCTTACACCTAAGTGGTTTCAGCCATTAGGTATCATCTTTATGTTCCTGTGTTGTTATTTTAAATAAAATCTTATGTACAAGCATAAGAGGTAGTTAAACCCTCTTGCATTTGTACCTATGAACTTGTAAAGGCAGCGAAAAACTCTGGCGGCGGTTCCTGTTTGCCCTCCTCTCTGCATGCTCATTTATCTCAGTGCAAAAATGAGCACCACATGGATGCAAAGCAGGCTAATCTTTTGCACCAATGTAATTGGCTACACAGGTCATGGAAACAAAGACCTATCTGAACTTAAAGGTCCTTAACTTTAATCTTACTTCTTCTTTCAGGATGGTTGTTTGGTTTTTTGTTTTTCGGGATGGTAGAGGATGTAATCAGAGATGAACGTTTTCTCCGTGGCACGCGCTTACTCTCTTCACTTTCAGAGTCACTGAGTAGTTTCCTCCTCTCAGCTGGGAATGGTTAACTTGTATTTCAAATAAATCTTTCATCTTTTTGACTCCAGTCCACTCTGTCTTGATAATCTTACATCCTTTATTTATAGGTGTAGCAAGTAATAAATAAAAAGAACATGCTGTGGTTTTGTACATAAACAAGAAAAAAAAAAAGGAGAAAACCACAAGGTGGGTAGGTCCGTGATTTTTGGAAGAAAACTTACTTTGGCTTTCATTTGTAAGGGGAAAAATACCCAGACAAAAACAAGCTTTATGGAAGCGGTGTGTTCACAGATAACAGAATTTATGCAAAGAAAGTTCAGAAACGCATAATAAATAGTTTCTTCTGAGTTTTCAGCCCTCTTCCCTCATATAGAAAGGACCTGGATACTTCTTATTTATAGGCTTTAAAGAAGACTATAAATCTCTAAAAAATGGAGTTGTGAAAGAAGGGGGTGGAAAAGCAGTCCCAAAAATGTATTCATGAACACAAAAAAAGGTTAAAATGAGATTGTAATTTACTACAGCTCAGAGGCAGCAATAACTAATACACTGGAATTTTACCCATTTTATGCATCTATTTTGCTTGCTTTACTACTCTGCTGTTCATAAAAAGAGCATTTATTTCAGCAACTGTCATGTCACTTGGCATTTATGTGATCTCTGAGCTATGTGTGAAAATGCACTTTTTTTCAGGTTCCAATTTTTATTGAAAAGTTATTTATTTTACAAATTGGAATCAAGGTGACTTGTTCTCCTGTCTAACTAGTTTTCCTATTCTACTTTTATTATGTACATTCTTATCACTTGGGAATCAGAGTCGTAGATCATTTGGGTTCGTTTTTCACATCCTGGTTGCTACAGTTGCACTTGCATTTCATCCTCTGTGCGCCGCTGTCTTAATTCCACCTAGCTATCAAGCGGGAGGTTACAAAGCACGCTTTTCTGTTGTCACACGCTTTCTTACTCGTACGCCGCGCTTATGAGGCCACATTTTGCACCCAGCCGCGTCTTTTGGCAATTCACTGCGCCGTTTCTCTTTGCTATCGTTATTCTCTCTCGGCTGTGTACTGCAGACCTCCACCCGGCGGCACCGCTCACACCGACCGCGGGGACCCCGCCGGCTTCCGGCGCCGAGCGTGGGATGCGAGACGCCAGGTGCTTAAAAGAACTAGAGAGGGGAAATGCAAGGCAATCGCTTCCCGGGGAATTACTCTGAGCTAAGGTCCCTGACGGCTGTTCTGGCTGTTGCACCCGTGTGCTCTGGTGCTGCATCTCTCCTTTGAAATATCACGGTTTCGGAGGCTCTCCAGTAATCACCCAGAGGGAGCGAAGATTATTAGATAATCTCCCGCGAGGCTCACTGTAGTTTCCAGCAGGCGTCTTTTCCTAGCTCCATCTCCGAAGGTGCCAACCAAACAGGAACTAGAAGATTAATGAACTGCACCAAGCGTTTAAAATTTAAATGGAGAAAAAATTTACAGGCAGCTGAAGAGATAGTTTGCATTTGCTCAGCTGTAGTCTCTTTTAACAAACCTGGCTGTCTAGCAAAAAAACCCCTATACATTTACGCAACTATTAAATGAACCTGGAGGTCAAATTGCTTATCTGCTCTTTTGTTGTTGCTGTTGGCATAAATGGCCCTGCTTATTTATTTCTGTTTATTAGGCTGTTTATTTCTAATAGCAAACCTTACCTGTGACAAGGCCATATTACTTCTTCTTGGTCTAAAACTGATCACAGAATAAGTGTCTGCTCAATGGCTATTGATGGGAAAATCTCATTTGTAGCCTTGGCAGTTTCGGTATATTTAGAAGCTGAGAAGCCAGATGTGCGTCCGCATTGTGCTTGTTTATGACTAACACAATATGCAGTGCCACTCAGGACTGCAAAGTATTCAAGGCTTTTCCCTTGCTTGAGATAATTTAGCTGCAGTGTCTTTCCTGGGCTCCACACTTTGTTCTGACACCATGTAGAATTTATAGGGAAGGGGTAATGGTGGAATGAAACCTAATTTTGTGAAAATGAGTTGGAATTGTTATCTTCTGAGCACCAGTCGTGAGACAAAGAGGGCTGGCTGCCTCAGTGAGGAAAACCCACCTGTGCCACAGGTATTTGTACAACTGCATCCCTATTCCCATGGAAAAGGCTTTTGCATTCACTTGTGGTACTCTGATGTCTGCAAACCAAACAGCACCTGCGTTACGCTCTGTGCTGTAAGGACAGCCTGGTCGCTGGTCCGTAAAATAATAACCGGAGCGCTGTAACAAATCCTCCAAGAGATCTGCTCATTTGAGAAACGTTCATAAAAGCTGCTCCTATTTACATGCAGCAGACCCTCTGATCCTGAAGGAGATCCCAAGCACATGTGCGATTCCCAGATATTCAGTTATGTTTGCTTTACAGGTAATGCCATTTTTGGTGCATCTGCTTTCAGACGTACCATTGCAAACAGTGCTGCCGATTAATAGTTCTCCCTGGCCTCGCAATTTAGAGGCAAAACCAGAGTGCTGCTGACAAAAACATAAAAACACAGCCTCTGCTAGCTCTGAACATTGCTGTATTAAGCCTGGTATTCTGCATCCAGCAGTAGCTAATGTCTCATGCTTCAGAGCAAAGGCAAACCCCACAATTTGTGCAAAGCCATAAAATAGGGGAAGCATTCCTTGCAGAGCCTGCAGCCATCAGCTTATTCCCTGAAGCATGAGATTTGATTATATGTTTGTTTCTTGGGGAGAAGAGCTGTGAGTATTTAAGCTTTTCAGGCTGGAGATCGTGCATTAGATTAACCTGGAGGAATCTGAGGCCCGTGTAGAACAGATTGTGGAATTCCCTTGGCAGAAATGAGCAAAGCAGCCATTACTAACATGCTGTCATATTGCTAACTGGAGCCGAATGACAAATTCATAGGAGATTCTGCTTCTATTTCTGCTCCTGAGCTATCAGTGAGAAGCTTGTGATTTCTTCTGGGTGTAAGTAGCAACCTCATTTCCCACATAGTTTCTAAGTTTGTGTTGTGTTTGCAAACAGTATAATCTGGGATGAGTAGCACCTGGGACTGAAGAGCTGGGTCA
>NW_010554393.1:75303-75568 GCF_000687285.1 Phaethon lepturus | reverse complement strand
CGCTGCTTACGTCTCTACCTCTGGGCTGCACGCACGGGCTGGCAAGCAGCTGCTTTGGCTCTGGTCACTTTTTTCTACCTACCCCCGACTCACCTGCCTTTTTCCGTTCTAGGCAGTACAAAGGAGTACTTTCATTTTTATTAGCCTTTTTTTTTTTTTTTCATTGCTTTTGTCTGTCTGTTTGCTGCGGATCTATGTAGTATTTGCCAAGAAAACCAAAGCAGACAGTACCTGTGGCTTGAGTCACACGTAGTTTGGGGCTGGT
>NW_010554393.1:74553-74941 GCF_000687285.1 Phaethon lepturus | reverse complement strand
GTCGCACGTAGTTTGGGGCTGGTCCAAGCTTTGTGAGAAAGTTTCATCTGGAGACGGCAGGAGGAAAAAAAAGAAAACAGTAACAATCTGAACTGTTATCCTGTGGCTTGTGAGCAACCCCACAAAGGTGAAGAACCTGCGAGGAGATTTGGGTATTGCCAGGCCCAGGAGCAGGAAGAACATAGAGGCCTTTTAAAATTCTCCCTCCACCACCCTTCCCTCTCGGCCTGTGGCACTAATAGGCTACTGCACTGTGCGTGGTCTTCAGCCCCCCTGCAGTATCCGGATGGGCTTATTTCTGGACTATCGGTAGCCAGTTACACTTATATTCAGCCCAGGCACACAACCTGCTACTCCGGTCACCTGTGAAATGCCTGGTGGTTCAGAC
>NW_010554393.1:60000-74536 GCF_000687285.1 Phaethon lepturus | reverse complement strand
GCAGAGAACGTGCTAAGCAACAAGCTGAGTGCCCTTGTAGCAGCATTATCCTGGTTAATTCACTTTTCAGTGCCTCAGAGAGTCCAACTCAAAGCATGGCTACGAGCAAAAGCTTCCCTCTCTCCCCCCCCCAGTTTTGCCTTCATATAGTTCTTTGTGCTGTGAAAGACAGGAGGTCCTGCAGCATTTTCTTAAGTGGTAAAGGTCATTCAGCTTCCAGAGGGAGTTAAGGGCAGTGAACTGTTCTTGGTACCTCTCAGGATCAGATTTCATATCAACTCTTACCTTGCTCCCCGTTTTGGCAAGAACAGCTTTGTGGTTGAGTAATCAAGAATTGGTAGCACCAACTGACGCCTGCACCTGAGTTAAGTCTCAGAGCTCTGTTAATACAGAGTAGCTGTGTTGTCTTGTGGGTGTAGTTGGCTCCGTTTTGACATACAGCAAGAACCTTCATGCTATGACTGCCATCCAGTCTTCAGCTTGGAAGCAGGTCTGGACATTGCCTCCAAACCATCTCCACCCCCCACCACAAGCCCAGCTGTTCCGGCTGCATGGGACTGAGGTGGTAGGGTAGGATTGAGGAACATCTGGTTCTAGAGATGTGGTCTCAGGGCCCAGCTTATAGCAATGGTAGGTGGACCTGGGTTGATGATCCTTCAGCTGCCATCTCACATTTCTCTGTTGGTCATTGAATTGTTGGTAGAGTCTGCCACCATCACGTGACCCACTCTTCTCACCTCACTCAGGTACAGTGCCCTGGTCAGAAAGGTCATATCTTTCTAGGATGTCCATTATGGATTTTACTCCTGTAGTCTGGACCCATTAATAGTCAGAAATCCAGTTGTTTCTGAACAACTTAGAAAGAAACCCATCTTTCAGTCTCACTTGCAAAATGCAATCAATATTTCTGATTTCAGGGGTGTTGCACATTGAGAGAGAAAATAATAAGTGAAAATGTATTATTTCCAAGTCATAAATCATGATATTTCCTCCAATTTTTTGACACCACATGACTGACTGGTTCATCAGCCAGTTGTTTATGTTCTTGCAAACACTGAAAGAGCTTATGTATGTATTGATTTGGATCAGAGTTCCTATAGAAAATAGTGTAAAAAAAATTAAGTAATAAAAAACCTATTCTGCAAAAAGTAATTTTTTACTCTCTGGAACAGTGAAATTTGCTATCAAAGATATCCATAAAAAGTCAAATTGTGGCAAAAAGCCAAGTTGTTTACAGATGAGTCCTGCTTTCCAAAAGCATGTCATCATCCACTTCTTAAATGCTAAACCCTGTGTTCTGGTGCTAAGTATGAACTTATATTAAGTTATAAGATGCAGAATAGGTCCTTCATGTCCATTTTCAGCCATTGAGTCCCTGGTGAAGACTGTCCTGTGTATTGTTTACTTTCTTGGTTTCAGATATCTTACCCTCCAAATTTAAGTTCTTTCAGGAGAAAAGATGAAAACTGATTGCCATAGAATCATTTTGACATTAATATAAAACATAATTCAGTCAAAAAAAGAAGGCTGCCATCCCACTGCAGCACTAGCAGCCCAAATACCATAGAAGGTAGAATCCAAAAGGGCAGAGTAACCTTACTGAGGGATGATGTTCTTGTTGCTACTCTGAAGTTCTTAAAAATTACCTAATCTTGTAACATTTTAGGTGGCTTTTAGCAATAATATTAACAGAACTGTTCCAAAACATTTTCAAGCTGCCAGTACAGTTGCATTCAGTTTCTAGATGTGGGAGTTTTTCGTTTCCTTGGAGCTGGGATGGGAGCCGGGTGGTGGTATCCTTACAGGCTGACATTTTTCTTATCACCTTTCTGTGGTAAGATTTCTTGCCAGCTTGCAGTATAAAAATCGCAAAAATTCGATAATATTTCCCAGTGCAGCTGGACTTCCTAAACTTTATTTAAATTTCTAAGCACCACAGAGGAGTATCAGATCACAAACGTCATCTTCTAGGTAACTGTTTTGGTCTCCTCCTCTCCTGTTTCTCCAACCACTCAGCAGAATGTACCTTAGACATTCTTAGACATCTTTTTTTTTCAGCTTAAAGGTTTTAAGCCTTAATTTCTCTCTGCTTGTTTGTTGCCAGAGCTGTTCTCTCTTTACTCACACTGTGATCCGTCCCAAATTCAAACCAACGAATCAAGTCAACAATTTGACAGAAGTGACATTGATGGATTCTTCACTTGCAGCATTATTGGAAGTCAGGTGTGTCTTTCACATGACATTGTTTGGTACTGCATTCCCTGAAATTATAAAGATTATAAATTGTTTCAATCTGAAATAAAAAAGAATCACTGTAGTGCCTTGATGCCTGTTTAGATAGAGGCATTTACCATTTCTGCCTTGAAATCCTGTATATTATGACAATACTGGCATTGCCATGGCTTATTCTTCCCAGGGTTTCTGTGTTATAAAAGCATTTATGATGAAATGCACATTGAAAATATAAAGCATTAAAATATAGGAGAATACAACCTTAACACAGCCTTCCTGTACTGCCAGAAAATAATACCTAATATGTAATGCAAATTCTTATTCTCATATGATGTTTTGTCTCATGAGATATCTCACAGGCAGTTATAAAGTAAGACCGAGCTTTGCAGTCAGTATACCTCTTAACCACTTACTAATACAATACATTGAGGTATTTCATGCATTAGTTTCGTCATGGATCAAAATAACAAATGGGATAAGGGATCTCTGCTCACAAGCCACTTGGATTTGCGTGAGATCCGAGAGATCTGAGAGTGGATCAAGCTCAGCCATTCTGAGTGCCTCTACACTAGCAGTTTAGCGTGTAGTATAGGTGTTTTTTTGGTGTGAATCTCTTTACAATTTACACTTGATGTATTGTAGATAACAATTTTGTGCACTCCTGGTATGCAGAAACTGTATTGTTTCTCTGACCTGAACCGAGGAACAGAAAATTTGTCATGAAAATTCTCAGGCAAGGATTGTTTTTTTCTATTTAGTTTTAGCCATATCACTTCTCGAATCAAGTTCGTAGCGACAATGTAGCTGGAAGGGAGATACTGATGGCAGGAACTATCTTGCCACCATTTTGGTGGCCACTATTGCCACCAAAAAACTTCATCTTGGAAAATTATAGCCTCTCAAGTACTCATTCCCCTCTCCTCAGTCTATTATGTTTTCCAACATAACTGATAAATATTAGATGGAGAATATTCTTCTTACTATAAAAGCCGATTTCTCTCTCCAAGGAGCCATCTTTTCTTGTTGCATTACTCTAACACATAAACATGAATTATCAAACTCTCACTTTAATTTGTTGAACTGTAATTTGGGAACTGAAGCAGCAGAGGCCAGCTAAGCACTTTCAGGAGATTTAATATCAGTGTGCTGATGCCTCTGCTCGGAGTAACTAGTCACTAGCTGGGATCTTGCCAGCTTCTTCTTGGGAAGAGAAAGTGATAATACGAGCCGGGCATCTTTCTTGGTGCCGGTTATTTACAAAGAGTGTACGCCAGAGGCCCAGCTTCTCCTAAGGCAGGAGGAAGCACAGTGGGCAGCTTCCCTGCTCACAATTTCCAAGCCTATTTCCAGCTATCTCACTCCACCACAGAGCCCAATTGCTTCATCCGTTTAGCCTGAATGGAAGGTGCTGAACATTTTCCAAAGCTTTAAGAAGATCAGCGATTCCCTGCAGGTGAGAGCCAAGTGGGAAGGCAGCCTTCAGCACCTTCTCATGCAGAAACCCACCAGGGGCTGGCCAGAAAGAGGGTCTGCCCAGACATACACACAGCAGAGAGCAGCCTCCTCACCCTGAGGCTTTAAAAAATTTTCTCACCCGGTCCCCAGGTGTGTCTAGCAAAAAAACCCTGGGTAGAAGGGTACTGATGACTAAAGCTACACTACAGAAGGATTAGGTATTTAATTTCTTGGTTTAAGATGAGCAAAAATTCCATAACTCCTGTATTTGGATTAATGAGCTTTAAGAAGAAATAAGATATCACAGAATTTTGAACACTTTGTAGGCGGCAGATAACAATATAAACTTTTTTCCCCCCTAACAATGCTTTTTTAAAATAAATATTATACTTGCAGGGGACCTTCACTTCTCCAATTATTACTTGTCAACACTGACATTTTAAAAATAGCCATTTATGAACCAGATGCTTATTTATCTTGAGTAATATGTTATAGGGCCAAATTTGAAAATTCAACCCTTTTCAGGAGAGCATATGGCATATACTCACTGCCTACTGATATGGGGGATTGTACTGCATATTTATGGCTAAGCATATGCTCAAGAATTTTCCTGAATGGGCATGTATACAGAACCACACTTACACAATTTGCTGATTTAGAATTAATGTAAAAAATTAATTGTGTCATATTAATGTCATATGATTAGCTGAAACAAGCTTCATGCTACCTTATAAATGTATTTTGATTTATTATTGTGGAAAAGATTTTAGGCAGAGCTTACAAAAACAACCACATTCCAAACTATTCTAAAAAAACATGTAAAAAGCAGACTTGATCCTCTTCTGTGTCTGTGTTTATTATTACATTTTAAATAGCATCCAACTGCCAGGATCACACACAGCAGAATCAGTGATTGGAGCTCATGATTTCATTCTCCAGACAATCTTGACCTTTCCTAGTTCAGTCCATGGTGTACTTGTACCATGCAGCAACACCGACTCATGAAACCATCCTAGATCTGTCAATACCAATTCTGTTTGCCTCTCTGAGTTTCTAGTCAAGAAACAAAACTGATGGTGCCCTTAGTACCAAGTGAATGCAAGGTAGAGTTAATTCTGACTTAGGAACATTTTACACTTATTCTGCGGTTATTCAAAACGTCTGTAGAAAGTTTAGGACAGTGACTAAGCAGGATTGTGTTTTTCCTTGGAGGAATAAATTACAGAAACATTTTTGTTAATGCGCATTGAAGTGTTAAAATATTTTGTAAAACGCATCACCTGCAAAAATGAGGCGATGAATATTGTTAACAGCTATGAGTCATATACAAGCAATAGAACAGAACTTAATTCTGCCCAAGTAAATATTGCCACCATCCTCCTTCACAGTGATGAGTAGATAAGTCTACTAGGCCAGCCTCCAAAAACCTGCCCAGTAATGCAGAGTGTTAAGATTACAGTTCATGGGACTCATGCTGTTTGTTATTCACTACAGCAATCCAGACAATTCCTACTCTCTCTACCTCGTATATATAGGATGTAATTCAAAGCCCTGTAAAGTCAGAGGCAAGGAGAAATGGCCTAGAGAGTCAGTAGCATAGCTGGGAGTCAAACCCTGGAAAGACCAAAGAAAGAACCAGTTTTCAAGTACTACCATCTTCTGACATTTCATTTTTTCTCTGTTGTATAGAGAGGTGCAATAGAACAGACAAAAGGTGAAATAAAGACACATCTGTGAGTTACAGAACACCAGAATGTATGACTTGGATCTGAAGTAGGTATAGTGAGATTTATTAGATACAGCAGGGCTTAGCAGAGCAAGTTATTATGTGCTTGTCTTAATTGTTGTGAACTAGTATTTTACTTTTTTCATCTACATCTAGTCAGAACTTTAGAAATTGAGAACTTTCAATAAACTGTTCATTAAACATGCTAGTAAACTAATCCAATGTCAAAGAAATTGCAGTTTATACCAGAAATCATACTTTAAAATTCCAAATCATCTCTAATCCTGATCTCTATCCATTGCAATTCCTTATTATATCTTTTAAACCTTTTGATCAAATGATAAAATAAATCATATTGATGACAGAGAGGTGTTAGATCTTAAAGAAAACAATGCTGAGTAACATAATGAGAACTACAGAATCTTTACACACTGAACTCCCAGGATTGAATTCCCAGACATAAGGGGAATGAATATGGTATTAGCCTATGGTATTACTTGGGATAACCCAAACATAATATGGGCAATACTTTTGGTACACTAAAGGAAATTTGTGTGCATATGAGAGGAAAAAACCCACTAATAGCAGGAAATTTCATTTATGCCATGTATAGATGGTATACTATGGAGTATCACAATGGAGTATGCCATAAAGAATAATTTTAGGCACCATAACCAACTGTTTCTTGGAACAATTATTTCAATAAGCTACAAAAGAAAAGCTACTCTTGATTAAATCCTGGACAACAGGTAGAACAAAGTTCAAGACATAATCATAAAAAAGTTTCTCTAACATTAGTATAAAAATATGCTCAAATTCAACGGCCTTATAGGAAGAGAAAAAAGGTTATTTGGTTAAAAGGGGCTTAATAAGAGTGTGGAAAAGGATGAAATTCTTGTAAATGGAATGAAGACTTTTTCAGATGTTACAGTTGGAAGTGGTGAGTAAATATATATTGCTTATCAAGAGAAAATATTCTGAAAGAACCACATAAAATCAAAATGATAATCAAAATTCTGGCATCATTAACCACAAAGCCTGTTAGAAGTAAAAGGCATGCTTAAGAAAAAAAAAAACCCAGGACTTTTCTAAATAAGAAAATTAGAAAGGGGCATAAATACTCTCTAGTTAAACATAAGGCCATAATAGGGCAGGCCAAAAATGGTTTTGAGGCAGAACTTGCTAAAAACATTAACAAATACTAAAAAGTTTCTCAAAAATAACAAATGTAGGAATTTAGCCGGCTAGTACTGATGACTTCTAGTTGAGATATAAACAAACACAAAAATAAGGCCATAACAAAAAGGTGAAATCAACCCCTTGTGCCAACATTTGCTACAAAAGAGCTCAAGGGAAGTGCCCGCACTGAAAGTCATCTTCACAGGGGTTGAATTTAAGGAATTGTTTCAAACTGAAGTTTCAGTAGAAAAACCTTAAATGGAAACTGATAAACTGCAGGGCTAAATGTTTTTTCCTGAAGAGTTCTAAGGAAACCGAAATAAGAATTTTCCAAAGTTATCATTATATTATAGCTTGATATAGAGGAATAGACTTGGCAAATGTAAGATGGGGTTTTCTTTAAAAGTAAAGACACTTCTGACTGTGTATAAGATCTGTTTCCAAACTGGAAAATTTTTGAAGCTATAAAACTAATTTCAGAGAGAACAGAAAACACACAGAGAATTTATATAATTGAGAACACGCTTTTTTTTCTAAAGGGAAGTGACTTATTAATGAATCTCAGCATTATTTAAGGTAAGGAATTAGTTAAAGGGGAGGAATTCAGGAGATCTGTGTTTAAAATAATCTTTTCAATCACTGAAGACTTAAGTAAATTAAGCTGTAAGAAGACAAGAGAGACTATCCCCTTCTAGGTTAAAAATTGGAAAACAAACAAGTAAAACCAATATAAGTAGTGAGATTCATAGCGCAGAGAGATTGCAAGTGCTCTCAGGATCCATTGTTGGAGCCTTCACTGTTTGCTGCATTCACAAATTATCTGGAAAAAGGATTTAATAGAGAGGTGGGAAAAGAATGGGAAGGAGAAACCCAGAAAACTTTATTAAACAACTTCTAGCATACTACATTGTGTACCCACATTGTGATCTATATAGTTCTAATCATAGCACCTGAACATGGATACTGTTGATCCAGAAAAGATTAAAAAAAAAGGTTGGAAAATGTGATCAAGAAACATGGAGCAAGGAGAAACAGACTAAAATTTTTTGGCTTTGAAAATTCTAAAAAGTTGCTAATAGCATGGTGAAGGTGAAGGTATTCAGAAGATGGCACTGTATGAAATTAGGAAGTAGTAGGCTTATCAGAAACAAGAATCAGAAAAGGAGCATTTTTCCACATAAAACATCACTAAGAAGATGAACTTGAAGTTTTGGAGACTGAAAATATACATGAGCTCATAAATGAATGTAACAAATTCACACAGAGCAATGCATCAAGGTGCATTAAAAATAAATGTCTAGATTGCATTCATATTGAATCTTTGGATCAGGGACATCTGAAACCATGCATTGCTAGACGGTGGGGTGGCACACCAGCAAATTTCCAGCATATGGTTGTCTAGTACTTTCACTTTTTGGTAAACCTATGTTTCTGGTCAGTGAATGGTATATCTGACCACAAATGGCTATTTTTATATTTTTAGTCTAGTGTTTCCCCGTGGATTTTCTTGCCTAGGCGGGTTGTACAATGGTAATACATTTTGTCTTGATAAAAGATGGAACATATTTTAAGAAATCACTTGCATGACATTATGAATAATTGTGATATTCCTATCTATAACGATTACCCATGATGAATATCTATTAAAGATGCCATTTAAGTTATGATCCAGTTTGTATAAATTTTTATGGCAAGTTCTGTCTGTCCTCAGGTCAAGGTCTTCCTTAATTATTTACATTTAATGTGGGGACTCTTCATCAAGGTAATTTTTTTCTCTTGGTCATTGCCAACTCAATTTGATCTCACAAAATGAATTTGTGGCATTTAGATTATATCAAATGGTAGTAGAGCGTGAAATCTAGGCAAGTATGTCTCATGACATTTCTTTCATTCTTTTACCTTCTTTTGTTTTAATGAACCACTTTAGAAAATCCAGAGGCCTGTTTTATCTTTTTTTTTCAATCTTTCTGTATTACAATTGACCTTCTAACACTGCTTTCTCTTTTACAACATTCTCAGCTGAGCATTCATGATAGGTGAGAGGTATCAAATTTTTATTTTTGCATTTTCAAATTGTATAATCTGATATGAATTTAGAAGCAATTCAAAGGGGGTGATGTGGGCTTTGTAGCATTCTTAGCTGCAGATCTACTTTAGGTACAAAATATTCTATTAAAATCCCAGTTCTTGCATAGGCCTATTATATGAGGTGGATTTATATGGCTCAGGTTCCCAAGTAATTTGTAGAAAATGGAACCTAAAATTCATGCTAGAATTCCCGTTATACAGGCCTTTGGTAATAATACCATTTGCCACTAAATTGAATGGAAAATAATAAAAATTACAAAGTAGTAAATAGCTGAATACAGAATGAAACGGTTAAAAGCCAACCTGAAATATGACAACATGCATTTGAACAATTTCTGGTAATAAGCATATTTTAGGAAGGATAAGAATATGTTAACAAATACCTTACAAAATAGGTAAATCCCTCACATTCAGGAGTTCAGCTGTTACAGATGGCTCAACTCTACTTCAATACATGCATTAGTGTATTCTGTCTAAAAACATTGTAGATTCCAATTACATTCAGGGTGATTATTTTAACTGTCAATCCTGAGCATGAGAAGTTTGTAAGTTATAAATAAAATGTAAATTAGTACAGAAAAGATGTACAGGAAAGTCTGCCTGGAGAGATAGGAGGAAGATGATACAATTACTATTATGGATGATGGGAGGTGGCTGTATCTGTCACCTTAATGAGACTAGAAAAACAAATTAAGCAGTTATTCAGTCCTGGTAAATATAAAAACTAACAATCCCATAAGGGAAAAGAGCAGCAAAACCTTCTAGTAAGCAAGTCTGTGAATTTGGGAAATTTGGGTTTCTTCAGGAATGGTTGAAAAATAATGGGCATATGACAAATTAGAGTCTAAAATTTGAGGACTCTGACTTACAGAAAGGAATAGCTTTGTCTGGGATGTGCTGGTACCTCTCATGTCTTCCTCCTTGGCTTGTGACTAGGCTTCTTGCCACTTTTGCAAATGCATCTCCCTCATTTGCAGGGAAACCCTTAAATCTCTGTAATATATAGCCTACAATATTAGAATAAATCAGTGCACGGATAAGGATTTCTCTTAATGCAACAAGCTTTTAACTGTGGTAGCACAACTGCTGCTACATGAACACCGTCCACATTGAGGCTGGAAACCCCTGAGAGAAGGGATGAGCCAGACCTGATTGCATTTAGCATTACCTGATGCTAAATCGTCTTCTGATCACTCATCACGAGTGTTCTGAATTGCATCATTTGAGCTTCATACCATAGCAGCTGGGGCTTGCATTTCTAGCATGAAAAGGTAGATTTGTAAACTTTGAAATACATCAGGCTGACAAGCAAGGACTGGAAAGGAGCTCTCGCTTCCCAGGCGAGAGCAAGGGAAGATCTTTGTGAGATGAATTGGCCAGGTCTTTGAATCTGGATTTTACAAAGGTGTTCCCCTGCAGTGCAGACCAAGGAAAAAGTTGCAAACATTGATTGGCACCTCAGCCACAGCTTTCTTCCTAATAATTGATTTACGTATCTCTTAGTTCATATATGTGTTTTTATGCAACCTGTTTTAAGTCCTATATAAGCTTAGTGGCCTAGTTTGGCATTAAGGATTTTATGAGATATAGTGACAGCAAAAGCTCAGACTTGAAATATGTAAGTCTCTCTGTGGATCTAGGTTTTGATCAGAGTAACCTAATGGAGGAAATATAGGAAAGTATGTACGCAGAAGACGTTGCACATAGGATCTCCTCTAACAGAAGAAGCTGCCTGTTTCTACCCAGGGACGTGTCTGCTGAGAGTCACCCTGGAAGCTGAAAAACATCGGGGAAAAGCCTGCTCTGTAACTTGAAGTCTCTTAAATCAGACTGACACCTTTAGAAAAGTGTTGCAGGCAACAAACACATTTGATGAGCCAGACCATTGTTATCCTTTTCTTTAACACTGATAAACATAGAAGTGTCCTTCCACATGTGAACATAACTTATATTTCTCCAAATATGTTGCCTTCATCTTTTCCAGTACCTTGTCTGCGATGATGGGTTCAAGGTTTACTATAACTAAGTAGAGTTGTAAAAGGTTTTCTGTCCTTTTATGAGGAAAAGTCACAGCTGAAACTGATTTTTGTGTTTAACGAATGCCATGTTGCTGAGTGGTGTGATATGGCCTTCGGGGAATGTAAGCAAAAGATTAAAAAAAAAAAAAAAAGGAGCTATAATCTTCCTGATAACAGGTGAAGTAGAAATATAATGTTGCAGCAACATAGGAAATTATAAAGCCTGCAATTCAGCATTGTAACTTGCTCATTTAAGTGAATTAATACATTTATGAAATACAAGAATGAATCCATTTTGAAGAAGAAAAATATTTGAAGTGTTGATATGAAGGGAACTTAACTGGACACTAAAAAAGGAAATGTTTGAGACCTGCCTACAGACTACAAGAGGACACTTTTGCTACATTTTCTGTGATGCAAATTTAAGTGTCAGAGTAACACAGCTGAATTTCAGTGTTACGTTTTTGAATGTGTTTCCTAAATCTTTGACAATGATTGGTGACATGGAAGCATGCAGTACGTAATATGACTGATTATCTATCTTGTCAATGAAATTTGTACACTATATATTTGAAAGAAAACTGGACCTGAGGCTACCTGCAGACCTCAGTTTAGAAACAGAAGTGTGAATAAAAAGTTTGTAAATATACATAACAGTCGGAGAGAAGAACCTGTGGGAGCTGGACATCAAACCATATAAACCAGATTTCCTAGGCCGAGTGTTAGAATGGATATTTACATATTAAGTTCTCAATTTTCAGCTCTACTGTAGTGTCCTTTTCAGCAACAGTCAGTGCTTGAGTGATAGCCATTATGATTATATGCAATTAACAGAAATTAAATGAAGCTAAAATTTAAAAATAAAAAAATCACAGCAGTGCATCATTTGATATAAAATGTCACCAATCAAAAAAATAAAGAAAAGCTATCATCAGGGTAAAGATATGAGATAGGATTCAGAAATTGTACTTTATAAAGTCCCAAACTTAGAAGGCATAGAGATAGCACTCACAAATAATTTTTCATTTATCTTAGATTGCAGCTGAGAAGCCAGTCCACGTACTGTGCACTGTTTGCACAGATTTACTGTGCCTTCTGTACTCTCTGACACATTTACTCAGTGGCTGCTACTAAAGGTTAACGGCTGGGTCACAATCTTCATATTAAATATGGTGCAAACACTAACTTGTTATTTGTGGGTCATGAGAGAGTCTCAGGGACGCCTTTTTACAGGCTTATTGTCTTTAAATTTATGCGTGTTAGGTTGGAGGTACCCAGCTCCAGCTTCAAAAAATAGGAGAGACCGTGAATAAAAAGGAAATTCCACACCTTTTAAAAAGATCGTCCCTCCAAACAAAGTTCAAATGACACAAATAAATCGGCAGAAGGAGCAGACTCCTTACCGAGTCTTAGCTGGCAGCAATTACAATCTCCTGCCCACTCAGGCAATTTCTCTATATTCCTCCTGGTGATCTGACCCTGCTTCTTGTACCCTCGCTTTTAATGTTTCATTTTAGTCGGGAGCTCCTTGTTCATGCACAGAGGCCTCCTGCTTTTGTTGCCCTACTTCCTGCTCAGTGGGATAGACTGTTCCTGAGCCTGGAAGAGACATCTTTGAAATATCAACCAGCTCTCCTGAAACCCCTCTTCTTTCTGAGGCGGTATGTCAGGTGTCTTCTAAGAGGATCCATGAAGTCTGCCCTCCTGAAGTCCGGAGCTGTGATTCTGCTTTTTGCCCTGTTCTCTGCTCCTAGGATCCTGAACGCCATCATCTCATGGTCACTGCAGCCAAGGGCTGCCCCAGCCTCCACATCTCCAACTAGTTTTACCTTGTTTGTAAGTATGAGGTTTAGCAGAGTATCTCCCCTCATCCGCGTCTTAATCAGCTGTGTCAGGAAGCTACCATCAACGCACTCCTGAGACCTGGATTGCCTGTGACCTGCTGTGCTGCCCTTCCAGCTGATATTGCAGTGGTTAAAGTTCCCTATGAGACCCAGGGCCTGTGAGCAAGAGGTTTCCTCCAGCTGTCTGAAGAAGGCCTTATCTACTTATTCCTGATCAGGAGGTCTGTTGCAGATGCCCACAACAATGGGATCACTTTCATCTGGCTCATCACCAGTCCCAAGGTCCCAAGGCAGAGCTCCATGCATCCCCTCTGCTCTATGACGTAAAGGGCAACTCACGCTGTTCACCATGCCATCCTGTCCTTCCTAAAGAGCCTATATCCATCCATGGCAGCACGCCAGTTGTGTGAGCTATCCCGCCATGGCTCTGTGATCCCAATGAGACTGCAGCCCCTAACTGTGCACAGACCTGTGAACCTAGGAACATCCTCCTCTTCATTCCCCATGCATCCTCTAGTGCCAGAAGCCACAAGCTCTCAGCCTTCACCATCAGAGAAGGCTCCATTTCCCAACCTGATAAGCACAGGCTCTGCCTGTCCCTCTTTCAAACCCCCAGACTTTGGGATTTGGGCTGGTGAAGCTGCAGGGTCTCCGAGAAGGTCCAACCTCCTTTTTGGCATCCCTGACCTGCAGCTTCCTGCTGACCTGCAGCTCCTTTGTGCAGCTCCTACACAGACCCTGCCTCAGCACACCCCTGCTGCGGGCAAGGAACCCATCTCCCTGGCCTCAGGCCCAGTGACACGCTGCAGGTGTCCCAGCAGCCCCAACACCCTCTGGAGCTTGATCTGGGTTGAGGCCTCTGCAGCGCCAGGGTAGTGGCTCCTGTGGGTGTTGGAGAACCATTGCTGAGCACGTGTACACCGTCCTCAGTTTCTGGCCCCTTTCTGCACGGTATCCCACGTGAGCCGCTGCTGCATCTCCTGGCTTGCAGAAACCATGACTAGGAGCTACAGCCATGAGTGGGCAGAAGAAGACGGGAAATCTGAGCTCCAACCCTCTGCAGCCTGAGGGGAGGAGAGCCTCCATCCCAAGAGTAAGCAGATTGTCGGCATCAAGCTGGAAGTGAAAGAAAGAAAGGAGGAAATATTGCTGCCTCCCTTTAAGAAGATAGTGATTAGAACCTAAGCACAGGAAGATTCATATTTTAATTTTTACATCTTATATGTGACAGAAAACCAGCAACCAAACTCAGAAAAATACACTCAGATTAAAAGCCAGGGTTCGGCCTGACCCTGGGAAGGGAGTTAGGTTTAAAATAGATCTAATGTACCATATGTACCGTTTCCTATCGCTCCATGAATTTAAAGGTCTGTAGTGGAAACTGGAGAAACCGGAGATTGCAAGCGCATTATCTGACCCAGAACTAAAATACTACCGAAGAACAAGAATTAGTTCAGCCCAGTGAACTGACCCAACTCCACTCTGACAGAGCTGCAGAGGCTTATGAGAAAGGTAGCGAGAGTGACTTTGAATCTGGTTAGAGTGCTGAGTACCTAGTGCAAGGTGCAGTCTCTTTAAACTAGAAGGAAGAATGTCTCTGGGAGCAGCCAAAATAGACGCTAGTCTAGTGACTTTTTGCGTAATAAAATCAAACAAAAAAAATCCTCCAGGGACAGCTGGTGATTAGAAAAGTCTCCAAAACTGGTTCATTAAGCCATTTGCTGGCCAAGTACAAATTCTGAACAGAGAAAAAGAAATTACAGTCTGTGTTTTAAATGTTATTACATGTTTTAACTGTCATTACGACCAGCTAAAGGAGCTAATGGTGTTAGAATTAGTGCCTAGGTCTCTGTGGGAAAAGCAGGCTCAGACGGGGCTCATTGTACTGTAAGTGGAATGGCCATTTGTTAGCTATTGATTGCGATCCCAGCTATCCGGAGACTGCTGTGCTGTCAGAGGCAGCATGGATTTCCTGCCTGCTCTAACAGCTCTTG
>NW_010554393.1:10240-59969 GCF_000687285.1 Phaethon lepturus | reverse complement strand
GAGTTGCGTGGTGCGCACCCCCCGCCACAAAAGCCATGTGGGATGTGGGGGACTGGCCTGGCCTGTCACACAGGGCAAAATACATGCACATCTCCGGGAATGAAGCCCACAGCTCTGTCGCTTTTTCTGAAGGAGGTGGCCAGGCAGAAATAGATCCATCCTTAACAGGCTCGCTACAAGCACTCACATAATTATGTCTGTATACACATAAATATAAAATACATATTTATAAATATACCTATATAATAACATGCATATACATACGCACATATAAATAAATCAACATGTGTATATTTGTGTCTGTGTGCACATGTGTATGCATGCATAGCTATGTTGGCATGTTGTGGACAAAATTGATACTGGGAATTTGATTTTCCTAATTTGAATTGAGAAGGACATTTAAAGAAATTGTCCCTCTGTTGTCTCACAATGATGGCAAAGCTTCCTCTTACAGATGCGTTTCCCAGTGTTACAGTCAAAATGTTACAGTCTTGAAAAACTTGCTCAGAAGTGTGTTTTGGAGTAAGTGGGCAGAAAATTGGAGTCCCATGCATTGAGTCTGATTTACAAGGACATGCTAAAAGGAGGAAACACAAATGCTGTCTTTAGAAATCAGGTCTGTGAATAAAAAGGAAGGACTGAACCAGAGTTAAAGGTCCCAGTTGCCAGCTTAATGCCCAAGCCAGTTGTAGAGGCAGTGGTATAGAGCAGCCGTGTCTGTTTTGGAGAGGTCTGTACCTGCTGTGATGGCTCACTGTGGCAGGGCCTTTTATAACAAACTGCATATGGCTTTGCTCGAGCCTGAAAGGCAGCGTAAACGCTGCTGAACGGTGGGTTCAGCTGCTTAAGGTGGGGTTGGATGGGCAGCTGGGAGACGCAGTGTTACGAACCATCCCAACCTACTGTTTTCCACAAGATGCTGAGATTTCATCATCAGTTTCTGTTCCAATGTGGCACAAACCCACAAACTTTTCTTTGATCTGTGGATAATACAAGTTTGCTTGTGGATAATACAGCCTTTCTATGAATGATCAATGCTCTGATGCTTAAGGGGATGCTGAGATGTAGGTGAGCCAAGTTTGAGCCTTTGCTTGGTTTGCTGTAGATGGGCGTGAGGCTTCTGTGTCCTACATGGGTGTCCTTGCCTCTAGATAATCATCTGTTCTGGGAGGGAAAAATCTATTTCTTAATTTGCCCAGGGAAAAATATACAAAAAAGCTCAGAAAAAAACATCCATGAAAGGTGGTAGTTCAGTGAGATCAACTTATTTTCCAATCATCCAGTGTCCTGAGGCACTCTAGGAGCTTTTCTGAATGGTTCCTGCCTTCTGAGGAAGCAGGACATGATGATGCCCTCAGTCCTACCAGCAAATATATGCCTAAATGACATGACCTAGCTTAAAATTTAAAACTTTAAACCTTTCACAAGCAGGGTGCATTGACTATGGTAGGAAACTGCTCTGTATGTGTGAAGTAAGACCTAAGCATCTTTTCATAGCTCAATAATAGATATCAGGAAGCAGAAGTGAAATGTGAAAACCTTGGGGAAAACAGAATTCTTACAGATGAGTGTCAGTCTAGACACAGGTTGGTCAAATGTTTTCTACCAAATTTTTTTCTGACAGAAAATTGTGGAAGGAGAAGACAAAGACCGAGATCAATCGAAATAAACCAGTGTTGACTATTAAAATAGAAAGTATTTTAATCTTGAAATGATGTTTTAGTGCTTGATGGGAGCTTTTGCTGATTGCCAAAGATTCCCTCACATTTTTTGGATTGACACTTTCAGACACACTCAGTGAAATATCTAAGACAGGGAATAACACAGCTCTATAGTCAGGCCCTGTATATATCCCATGGCCTTTATCCATTCATGTGTTTATCACCGGGTTAGATTAAACAGTGCCAGAAAGCTGAAAGGAGGTAATGGAGGATGTATCACACAGGTTCAAATCCTTGAAATGACAGGATTTGTAGTAGCTTCTTCACAACCTGTGCTGCAGAGAGAGGTGAAAAATCCTCAAGAAACCTGTCAGTCTGCACTGGGAGAAAATCTCTTCTTGACCTAAATCTGAGATCAGTTAACCTCCCTTAGTTTAATGTTATTTTCATTAGTTCACATCGGTTATTCATTTTGTCGCTCTTTAATTATAGAGGCTGAAGTTTTCCTCGGCAGGCAAAGAGTGAAACTCACATTACACAGATAACCCTAATTTGGGGGTATCATGGTGGTAGTGGTTATCTTTTACATTACCTGCTTTGTAATCTGAAGAAGATTTTATATTTTGAGTGTATGTATGGTGAATTCAATTTTCTCTAGGTAGTTCTCAATTTATTTGAAAAAAGAGAGGCAGAATTGTTACAGTTCTTACCAAGGTCTATTAGCTCTCTTAGAGTTTTTTTTCTCATTCTGCTTTTCTAGTCACTAATCTTTACTTTCAAGATAAAGAGAATGACAACTGTTTGATGCTGCCCCTGCTTTCACTCCCCTCCCTGCCCCCCATCCCAAATGGTATCTATTTCATTTTAGTGCTCCTGCCTGCATCTTTTTCAGGTGAATACTTGTAAGTCAGTCCTATGCTATTTCTCTCCTGTTCCTTTTGGGAATAGGAAATAGACCATTCTCACAGCAGGAATATAAAGGGATGCTTCGTTATGTAGTTAGGAAACAATTGCAAAACACTGGATCACCAGGAGACTGGCTACTGTATTTTAGTTACTCCAGCAGACTCAGCAAGAACAAAATGTCCCTGTCCTTGCAGCTTCCCTAATCCAGCCTGGTGTCCTTTGCAGCCTCTTTAGTTCATCATTCCCCATATTGGCTCAAAAGCCCTAAAGAGAAAATGTAAGTGAATAAATGAACACAGATAGATGTAGATCCCCTCTGCTGCCTTGCCCCTGAGGCCAGCAACCAGCTTCTGACAGAGGTGAGGCAGGTGTCTAAGGACAGGAGCATCTGAAAGCAGAGCAGCCTATTTGCTAGGGGATGGCTGTATCCCTCCAACATCGGTTGCCTTGAGACCACAGTCTTTTTTGTTAAGCTTACGTGGGTTTTCCCTAGACTCATTTGCATTGTTTTACCAGCATATCAAGTGCAGTAACATGTATTTGTTATTAATTCATATCAGAATGTGTCTTACTTGGGCTGAGTAGTGACTTACTTAGCAGTTGTTTAAGAAAACGATTTTCAAGACAGCATGCTATTCAGAAAACACACCTCATTCTCCCTGGAACTCATTCAAAATCTTCTGGGACCTAGCAAGAAATAATTTTTTTCTGTTCTTTCCTTTTTTGCTTCAGAACTTCCAGTGTTGTGTTTGGGGCATAAGTGTTACAGAATCGTAGAATCATTAGGGTTGGAAAAGACCTCTGAGATCATCAGGTCCAACGGTCAACCCAACACCACCATGCCCACTAAACTGTGTCCCCAAGTGTCACGCTTACATGTTTTTTGAACACCTCCAATGATGGTGACTCCACCACTTCCCTGGGCAGCCTGTCCCAATGCTTGACCATTCTTTCAGTAAAGAAATTTTTCCTAATATCCAATCTAAACCTCCCCTGGTGCAACTTGAGGCCATTTCCTCTCTTCCTATAATTCCACAAGGAGTAACAGAATCTATTCAGTGATGTCTCCTAATAGAAACTGTTCAGTATCAAAAGGTCTGCTTCATTTAGTATAAATGGCAGAGGCAACAAATGAAATCCATATCTGCACAATTCAAAAATTAGTATTTAGCATGTAATGGTTTTGGTTTGGAAATTTGGTGTTAGAATAATGCTTTATTACTCTACCATTACCCTTTTCCTTTTTTCTATGTTTTCCCCTCCATGTACTTTGCAACTGAACATAATGTGTCTATACTTGCTTAATCTTCTCCTTCCCTGCTCCCCTTAGAAACAACAAAATTAATTTTTTTTTACACAGGCTAAGGATTTGTGGCTGCTGGCAGAAGGTATCTGAGGGTCCCTGCTACTGCACTGAAACCTAAGGAGAGGTCTGCAGACAGGATTTTTCTTAGGTTTCAACCTCTTCTGTCATTCCCAGGGAAGATATTCTAAAGAAGACAGGATGCAACGTAAATGGTCTTCACACTATACTGACATTTTTGGAGGAGTTTAAAAAAAGATGCACTCAGCTGCAAATCTTGGGCCCAAAATCTTCAATGCATGAAGGGAAAGATATTCCCAGAGAAAGCTCTTCCTTCCAAAACAAGCCAAACCTGGGATTGGGGCTGATTCCTGGGAGGAAAAATCCCAGTCCAGTGAGTAAAATTTGTATCAAAGGGCTGGTGGTTTTGTTAACATTTGGCCATGGGACAACAAACAGATTGTATCGTGAGAGACCTGAAAATCTTTTTCACGTGATTTAATGTCTTGCAAGAATATTTGATTAGCCATAGGAAAGGCATAGGCTATTGCTCTGAATTAGCTGTTTGGTTTATGCCAGCATTAGAATAGCGTGGGAAATAGCTGCAAAACATATCCACAGACCCTTGACTAAGTATTTGCATTTCTGTGGTCTTTCTCTGCATGAAACTGTTGATAAAGAAACAGAATCAAACTCTGGAGATGTTACATAGAAGCTGGAATAGTAAATTTATAAGGCTTTAGTTTCTGTTCTTATGAGATCTAGGTTAGAATTAATTGCTTTAATTGCTAAACCAATATACCACTAGCTCCTCTGACGACCGTAAAGGCAGTTTTCTAGTCATACTGCTCATGATCATACAGATCATTTTGCGACTGACCCACTGAGATAAGTGAAAAATAGAAGGCGTTTCCAAAATATGTATTCATTTTCAAAAACACTATATTGCAACTCCTGCACGTGTATATGTGCTCGTCCTCACAAACCCCTCTCAAACTCTAGCAGTAAACTAGCCCGAGACTAGTTTTTTTATGCCCACGGCTTTACTACATGCAGATATCATGTGAACATTAAGTGCCTTTGCTACTGTTAATGAATAAAGTCTAGAATTTTAAAGACATGTCTGGGGAAGGGATCACATGGGTTCTTTTCTTCCTTTGGTTAAGAAAGCTATAGATGCTGACTTAAATAAATAGATAAATAAATAAATAAATAAATAAAAGTAGCAGCAGCAGGATCCTAAATGGTTCTGCACAAGTAATTTGACCTGGCATTTTGTAGCTCGTGCAGCCTCTTTTAGCCCAGTGACCTTTGCTGGAAAAGTGAAGTACTGTAGGTGGGGCCTGGTCCAGTACCCTCTGAGGACAAATTAGAGCT
The DNA here is from genome assembly GCF_000687285.1 of Phaethon lepturus. Classification (NCBI taxonomy): domain Eukaryota; kingdom Metazoa; phylum Chordata; class Aves; order Phaethontiformes; family Phaethontidae; genus Phaethon; species Phaethon lepturus. The sequence continues at coordinate 54,722 of NW_010554393.1, read as the reverse complement.
TTTCTTTTACTTCACGTATGTTTTGACTGGAGATACATCTAGAGACATAAATGGGAACGCAGGACTTCATGTCAGCCTGACTTTATGAAGTGCATGACAGCCTAGAGAGATTAGCCTGACTCCAAAACCATCTGACCATAAAAAAATCTATCACAGTTAATGTCAGAGAGGGGAACATCTTTGAGAAAGCGCACACAGGGGAGGAACCAGAATGTCCTCTGTGGATGTGCACTGAGAGTCAACAAAATAAGTGAGAAAAGAGTTTGTCCTGAGTTAGTAAACTTAAATTGAAATTCTCCTGTCTAGAAAGGAACATCTTTACAATTCTCAAGATACAGACCCATAGATCACTCCTGTGTGAGGCTGATTTCTTCTCAGATGACCAAATAAAGAAGGGTGTCTGACTATGCTGACATACTATGCAGTACATCAGCATCCATGGCATTACCCACTCTGTCATAGAATCATAGAGTCTTTGGGTTGGAAGGGACCTTTCAAAGTCATCTAGTCCAACCTCCCTGAAATGAGCAAGGACATCATCAACTAGATCAGCTTGCCCAGAGCCCCGTCCAAGGACCTTGAACGTTTCCAGGGATGGGGCATCTACCACCTCTCTGGGCACCCAGTGTTTCACCACCCTCATTGTAAAAAATTTCTTCCTTCGATCTAGTCTCAATCTACCCTCTTTTGGTTTAAAACCATTACCCCTTGTCTTATTGCTACAGGCCCTGCTAAAAAGTCTGTCCCCATCTTTCTTATAAGACCCCTTTAAGTCCTGAAATTCCTGAAAGGCTTCAATAAGGTCTCCCCAGGGCCTTCTCTTCTCCAGGCTGAACAACCCCAACTCCCTCAGCCTGTCTTCACAGGAGAGGTGTTCCATCCCTCTGATCATTTTTGTGGCCCTTCTCTGGACCTGCCCCAACAGCTCCATGTGTTTCCTGTGCTGAAGGCTCCAGAGCTGGATGCAGGATTCCAGGTGGGGTCTCCCCAGAGCAGAGCAGAGGGGCAGAATCACCTCCCTTGACCTGCTGGCCACGCTGCTTTGGATGCAGCCCAGCGTATGGTTGGCCTTCTGGGCTACAAGTGCACATTGCTGGCTCATGTTGAGCTTTTTATCCACCAGTACCCCCAAGTCCTTGGCAGGGCTGCTCTCAGTCCCTTCAATCCCCCAGCTTGTATTGATAATTGGGGAGGGTTGCCAGGACCCAGGTGCAGGACCCTGCACTCGGGCTTGTTGAACCACATGAGATTCGCATGGGCCCACTTCTTCAGCTTGTCCAAGTCCCTCTGGATGGCATCCCATCCCTCAGGCGTGCCAACTGCACCATTCAGCTTGGTGTCATCTGCAAACTTGCTGAGGGTGCACTTGATCCCTCTGTCTATGTCGTTGATGAAGATATTAAAGAGTACTGATCCCAATATGGGCCCCTGAGGGACACTGCTCATCACTGATCTCCATCTGGACACTGAGCCATTGATCACTTCCCTCTGGATGCGGCCATCCAACCAATTCCTCCTCCACTGAACAGTTGGCCCATCAAAAACATATCTCTCCAATTTAGAGAGAAGGATGTTGTGGGGAACCATGTCAAAGGCCGTACAGAAGTCCAGATAGACGCCATCCATAGCTCCTCCCTTGTCCACTGATGTGGTTACTCAATCCTAGAAGACAGTTAGGTTGTTCAGGCAGTACTTGCCCTTGGTGAAGCCATGCTGGCTGTCTCGAATCACCTCCCTGCCCTCCATGTGCCTTAGCATAGCTTCTAGGAGGATCTGTTCCATGATCTTCCCAGGCACAGAGGTGAGGCTGACAGGTTGGTAGTTCCCAGCATCCTCCTTGCTACCGTTTCTAAAAACAGCTGCAATGTTACCCTTTTTCAAGTCACCAGGGGTTGACTGCTATGACTTTTCCAGTATCATGGAGAGTGACTTGGCAACTACATCAACCAATTCCCTCAGGACTCTGGGATGCATCTCATCAGGTCCCATAGACCTGAGTATGTTCAGGTCCTTCAGGTGGTTTTGAAGCTGATCTTCTTTTACCGCGGAAGGGACTTTGCTCCTCCAATCCCTTGCAGTCCATCCACTTGAGACTACACTGGTCCAGTAAAGTAAGGATAAGGTGCAAATGGAAGTCAGTGTTCTCTGTTTAAAATGTTTAACTCAGTAAAGTGAGACACAGCTGATCCGGACGCTGTGCGTTGACAAATAATTGTTCTCCTGAGACAGGTGAACTGAGCACGCTGCACTTTTCACAAAAATTAAAGAGCCCACGTCTGGCATGATGGACAGCTAGAAATGCTGCTTTGTTTTCCACATCTTGGGTATGCAGTTCTGTCTACTGCTATTACTTGCTGGTTTGTGGAGAGGGCCCCTGGGGATCCTCTGCTGTCTCTTACAACGCAGCAAGCCAGTGCTTTGGCGTGTACACTTCTAACCTTCCATAAGTCCTGCAGATTAACCTGAAAAAGAGCAGGGTGTGCAATCTGGTGGAAAATAATTTAAAATTCTTTCTCTGACATCTTTAACTAACAAAGGATTTGGACACCTTTACCATTGCTCCAAAGCAGATCCAGTGACACTAATGGCCTTTTGCTAACTCGGTGCTGGTGACGCAGTCCTGACTGGTGTTGGTGACTTGCATGCCTTTCTAAATACTCTCAATTTCCATGGAAGATAAAGAGAATCAAGGTATTAAGGCCTACATAATTTACATTTCCTTATGTTCATTAAGGAAAGACATTATTTCAAACTAAATTGAAAGCACTTGTTTAATGCAAGAAGTTTTTAGTTTTGTATTACAGACATCGATAGTACATCCTCATGTAAATTGTGAACGCAAACCTCATAGTAACATCGTATGTCTTGTTTAAAGACTCTGGAAAGGCAAAGTTTGTCTAAGTTGCATTTGCAGCTGCTTTTTCCACCTCTGAGGCAGCTAATGAAGTGTTTGAATTGCAGCTGACCTGAGTAGAGAAAATCTTTTTCTATCCACATGCCACCGCCTTTGCCTCTCACCAGAGATAATATTTCCCTTCGTCATCTGGTTTAACTGGTCACATTACTGCTCTCTAGTTTCCTCATGTAAAATGCCCTGAGTCATTTTAGAACCAGCTTTTATTAGTGTTGGTTTGTTTTTTTAAAAAAAACCAAAACAGTACAACCAAAACTATTTTTGAGAAAATATGGAGAGTAATCCTATGGAAAATTATACTAGGAGACCTGAAGTTTGGAAAATGCTGTTGGCATAGGAGAAATAGGGTCTGCAAGTGCTACGCTGTATAACCTGGATCTTCTGCAGTCAGCATAGTTTATTATCTCTGTCCTCAGGAAACTTCTCCCTCAGCAGTGCCCCTAAAGGAATTAGCATAAGTGTTCCTTTAGATATATTCCTGTTTCAAAAGTGAATTTAACACTTGCAAAAGTACATGGATTGGCAGCTCTTGGACCCAAGCCTATTCATTTCCAAAAGAAATATGGGATCCATGAACCGGAGGTGCCAGCTTCTCGCCCTCCTAAGAAATCACTCTGCAGAAGAGGAGTCAGTCCCGGGAGTGGGAGGGAATGGCCCCCTTGCCCACCGAGACCCAGCCTTGTACTGACACCCCCATTAATAAAAATGAAGCACTGCGCACTGAACCACGGCTACAGCTGTCAATTATCACCAGAGATATTTTTCCTGAGGCTGAAAGGAGAAAGAAGAGTTTGACAGCTGACCCAGGATTACCATTCCTTCCTTATATACTAGTAGTAGCATACTTTTGTGAGTTACTATCTAAAGAATCAGTTTAATCCATTTTAGCAAAGCCTAAAATATTACCAATACCTGCAGTAAAAATTCAGAGGAGAGAAAGGATAAAGAATTCTTCCTTCCAGCTTTTCTTTCAGTGCCTTCAATTCCTGGCCTTGTTGTGGTAGTAGGAATCTGTTTATCTAAATCTAGCTTGCCTGCAGAGAATATCGCCTTGTCCATGGCATGCACACTTTGCTGTCCAACTGGTAGTTGCCAGCAGATTACCCTTTTTCCACTCTTATACATGATTTTTTTGTTCTTTTTTTCTAACCACTTGTACCAGAGCTTTACAGCAACATCAAAAGCTTTAGGGAAAACACCTTTTTTCAGCTTGCAGCACCGCATAACTTTGTACCTTGTTACATGACAAACCACACATGTTTTACATGCAAACCTTATATATACATATATTCACAGTTCTCTCAGGCAGTCAGATTTGAAGCTCTTCCTACAGCAAGCTTTTTACTGCTTGGCTTTGGGATTTTCTCATCAGCTGTTATTAAAAAGGTGTGCAAAATTGCACAGAGAAATGTCTGTCGGGTAATTATCTGGCTGCCATATCACCTGAGCACCTGAGCACTTTACAGGCTTCAAAGTGTTTATCTTTGCGACATAAACCTGTGAGACAGGGAAGTGCTGTAATGCTGCTTGTGAGGTGGGGGCTGAGGAAGGGGCATGCTGCATCTCTGCTCTGCAGCAATCCCATGTCTACAAGTTTACAAGTAGTTTAAGTGACTTGCTGAAGATGACACAGGAAATCTGAAGCAGAGTGAGTAGAACATGTGCTATGGGCATCAGATTCAGGCTGAGATGCACTGTGGTATCACAGATGCTTGTGTGGACCTGACAGGTGCAACACAAGGTCTGCAAGAAACACGATCTTTTCTGATGCAGCAGCTGGAGGCAAGTGTCAAAACCCAGAGTAGTGGTTTAGCAAATGCATCCTAGCCTAGTATTCAGTTGTGTCCAGTTGGAAAGCTTTGAGAGGTTTAGGTTTCACCTACTCTACACCATCAAATAGCCAATGAATAGATATGATATTTTTTGTAGCCTGATAACATTCAAAACCTACTTAAAATGTTCCCTCCTGTCCTGTTACTTTAAATGATGTTCCAGCAGAGCATTTAATGAGGAGTAAAAAACAGCTTTGGAATCAAAAAATATTAATAGCACCTGCTTTATCACTGCAAACACATTGGAGGGAGGTATGAATCTTGATTGGCATCTTCAATTGTCTGGCACATTACTGCATTTTCCATATTCAGCAATAAAATTCACAGAATCATAGAATAGCCCAGGCTGGAAGGGACCACAAAAGATCATCTGATCCAGCCTTTCCTAGGAAAGGGAGCCTAGATGAGATTATCTAGTACCCTGTCCAATCGCATCTTGAAAACCTGCAGTGGTGGAGACTCTACCACGTCCTTGGGGAAGTTGCTCCAACGATCAACTGTTCTCATTGCAAAAAAACTTCTTACTCGTATTGAAATGAAACATGGTGCAACTTGTATCTGTTACTCATTGACTTCTCCATGTGGCTCCTCGTGAAGAGAAAGCCTCCGTCCTCTTTGTAGTCGCCCTTTAAGTACCATAAAACTGTGATAAAGTCTCCCCGAGCCTTCTCTTCCAGGGAGAAAAGACCTAATGCCTTCAGTGTTTCCTCAGGTTCTCCATCCTTCTGATCATCTTTGTGGCCCTCCTTTGGACCCCCTCCTGTCTGAATCTTTCTTGAATTGTGGGGAGCAGAACTGGACACAGTACTCCAGCTACAGCCTGACAAGCCCTGGGTAGAGTGGGATGATCACATCTCCATCCCTGCTAGTAATGCCCCTGTGGATGCAGCCCAGGATCTAATTTGCCTTTGCTGCTGCAGTGGTGCACTGTGGACTCACGTTCAGCTTGTTGTCCACCAGGACGCCCAGGGCCCTTTCAGCAAGGCTGATCCACACAGATTCTAGCCTGCACTGGCCTCTTCGGTTATTTCGTCCCAGGTACGGGACTTTGCACTTGTCTTTGTTAAACTTCATACTGTTCTTGCTAGCCTACTCTTCCACCCTGTCCGGGTCAATTCATTCAGCAATAAACTTCTTTTTCACCGGGCTGTCGGTGAGTGGCTTATACAAAAGCATCCACGTATTTTGTGAAGGCAGAAAAATGCACCCCATTATCTACTGCTTGAATCCTTCCATTTGTCTTTGCAATGGATTCAGAGCTCCAGGGCATGGTTTTGATAAAAAATTAAGGGCTAATCCTGGAAATACTTTGTGTGTGCAGCTGCCATTGAAATCGATGGGTGTTCTGAGCATGGAGAACTTGCCCTAGTGGGCCCTTAATCTTGCAGTAAATGAGAGAGGCATTTGTTTTGCAACTGAGTAGTGTTCAGTGGAATAGTGAGAGCATGTGTACTGAGATTTTATTTTGCATCATTCTTTGCAATGAGGAAAGACACCGTAGTAATTATATCCAATGTCAATGCAATGTAGGAAAACAATAGCGGATTTCTGGAGATACTATCTTCTTCAGTTTATAAACAAGTCACTTTGACCATCAATCACTATCAGTTTTTCATCAATTAGTGCATGAAAGACACATCTCATCAGTCATTAAAATATTTATAATCACCATTACATTATCCTATGATTCTATGAATCTGCTTACATATATAAATATCTAAGTAATCAGAGTAATTGAGATTTTCTCTCTCAATAAAAATGCCAGAGATAAAACTGCAAGCAATTTAAGACTAGCTCTTAAGTATAAATGACTAAGGTAACTAATGAAAAACAAACATGATGGATGGCATAATAACATAGAAGATAAAGCTTATTGAGAAATGCACTGAAAATTCTGTATGAAAAAAGTGTTTTGCATTGCCAATGTCTGAGTAATTGCTTTGAAATTGCTAGTTATTTTATCATCATTATTATAAGATTTTTTAAAACAAAATAGTAGCTGAACTTAAAGGTCAAGAACCATAAATAGATGAGACCTTCCTCTATATATACCATCTGCATTTGAAACAAAGTTTTTTAGTTCTTTTTGAAATGGAAGTTTGAGTAAATGTCTCCTTTTCTAATGCTGCTTATTTACAAAGCAAAAGCTTCTATGTGCCTCAGTGGGCTGAAAAGCAGATTATTAAAAAGCTGAACATATACTATCCTAAGTTGAAGTGCTGCCGTTACTTGCTGTTTTTTAAAATGTGCTGTGGAGAATCCCCATATTTTATTTTTCTCATCAGAGAAAAGCTGCAATAATAGTTCGCAGCCCAGCCCCAGTGGTGAGAGCCCAGGAGTCCAGCCCAGCCCACCCACATGGCCACGGTCACATAAGGCACGGCTGGGTCCACAGCGACTGCCAAATGAATTGGTGTCTGCTCGCGAGCTGTGTGAAGTGGTGGGCCAGAGGTTGATATCTGGGGTTTTTTCATTCGTTTGAGACCCACAGTGTGACCGCTTTGAGCACCATTATTCCCTGCGCTGGGTCTGCCTGCCATGGACCAGAGACCTGATCCCAGGGATGTGTCCTGACCTCCTGCCCCACACCTGGGCAGGGCAGCAGCAACGTCACCATAGCTTCTCTCTCTCCCTCTCTTTTCAAGGGGAAACATGGCATAGGTGCATGAGCATTTTACTCTGGGGTGTAAACTGGCTGGTTAATAGCTTTTTTTAAAACTCGGTTTACCTATTTTGTCTTCCTTTCTCCCTCTCTTTTCAGTTAGTGCTGGGAAAAGCTTGGCAGGGCATGAAATGCTGTAGAATTAAATACTATGATGTATACATGAATTCTTGTATGAATTCCCTCTTTTTAAATCACTGAAACCACACTGCTATAAAAATGATTCTGGTTTGTAAATATTGATAAAACTGTATTTCTAATATGTGAATAGAATTTTAGTTGGACAAATTAAATAAAATGCCCCTGTGTGAATAAAATTTCTTTTCACAGAACACAGCATTTGAGGTTAACTTTCATGTAACAGCCTTTTGAAAATCTGCTTCAACTTCAAAGAAGATCCAGAGAGCAGCAGATATCAAATCCAGAATACATTTTTCCTCTAAACTGTAAGGATGCTCTGCAGATTGCATTCATCAAATTATTTGCATGACTGTAAGGCTTAATTTTCTCACTCGCTTCCAGATCTGTGCATGGTTGTGATCTGATCTTTGCAAACTTACAGACATCACACTTCCAGTCATTCAGCTGAGGGGAATGGGCTTGGTCCTTCACAGAGAACTTGCCAAAGCTCGTCACAGTGGAGAGGAGAAGTATGAAGATGATTATTTTGTGACTTCAGTCCTCTGATCCTGTTGCTTTTCTGCACAGGGCAAGTACCTGAAGATTGCATTAAACTGGGACAACCAGTGGGACATGGGGAAAGATTTTCTGAGGGAACTTTTTTTCCAGACTGGAGGCAAGAGACGAACAACAGAGGTAGGACCGGGTCTTCGCTGTGGAAACAGCCTTTCTCACCTGAAGACATGGTGACGTGAAGACATGATGGATTATCATTGGCCAAATCTACCAGATGTAAAATCAGGACAGCTGGGTGGGTTGGCACAAGACAGAGCACAATTCCAGAGCCAGTACCAGGGAACATGGATATGCCACTATCCTCTGAAGACAAGATGACTGGTCTTAATTTATCTTTTTTTCCGTTCCTGTGGTTTTTATAACAAAGGGATGTGACACTTTCCATTGAAATTGTGCTGAAAAGATTTGGAATTGCTGGTACTCAGAAGGCTATGGGCTGCCTTTTCTCCAGCCAGCTTTCTCTCCTGTCCTCTATCCCTCAAGGATTTTAGAATCACGTATTCTCACTTCTCTCTTCCAGCTGCTGTTGCTCAGCAGTTTTTTCCCTTTCCTTAAATATGTTATCAATCACAGAGGCACTACCACCATCGCTGATGGGCTCAGCTTTGGCCAGTGGCGGGTCCATCTTGGAGCCGGCTGGCATTGGCTTTATTGGACATGGGGGAAGCTTCTGGCACCTTCTCACAGAAGCCGCCCCTGTAGCCCCCTCACTACCAAAACCTTGCCACGCAAACCCAATACACTGTCACAGAGACTGAACCCTCTTTACACTTTTTATTCACTTTTTAAGAGTGAATTTAATAACCATGAAATACATTAAGAGTTCTGAAATCTGAGGTCTTCTGTTTTTCCATTGGAATAGGTATAGAGCAAGCAGAGAACATGACTTTTTGTGGGCTCTCTGGAGACATAACAATAATTCAGTCTCTATGTCCATTGATACTGTGGCTTTCCTGTACCAGTTGCCCAGCTGTAATGAATATTCCATTAAAAGGGCAGGGCATGCAATTTACTGTGGCTGTTGCTTTAAACTATATTTGGTTGGAACCAGTCATAAACAGAAATCAACACTTTCACTCAGAAGGAAATATCTGCTATTTGTCTTGTTTTCTTGAGAGAAAAAAAAAATTAGAATTGGATAAAAAAATCTAAAAATGTTGATGGTATGTTGTGCTTACAATGTTGCCATTAAAATTCAGCACTTAAAAATTCCAGAACAGAAGTTTTGTGTTTGGCTGAAGATCATCAAACAGCCTAGTTCTCAGCGAGCTAAATGTCAAAATTGAACACCACCGTGCCTGAATGTGGCCTCCTGGGATTTGAAGCTGGATTTCTGGAAGCTTTTACTTTCTCTAATCAAGTAATGTAGGTCAATAATAATGTGAATCCTGGACCGTGTCACACTCTTGGATCAAAGGGGAGAAAAAAAATGCATCATTAAACACAGTATCCAAGCAGAAAGATAGGCTTGCAGTATCAGCCCTGTAACGCCCATGATGCGATATGGCGTTTAATTCTGAAGTGATTGATCCTTCTTGTAGCCAGCCCTAGTAAGACCAAGTATTACCAGCACTTAAGAAAGATACAGGAATACTGGAGAACACTGAGTAATGTCAGGTGGAGAAAGGATCCAGGACCAGGAAAACAGGTCTTGTGATGCCTTGTGAAGTTTACAGAGTTCAGCCTATTCAGTTTGATGAAAAGATACTAGAAGCTGGCTGCGTATGACCAGTGATTACATATAGTTGCTGCATAAAGAAAAGAAATGTGAAGTGAAAAAGAGACTTTTCAGCTCTCCAGAGGAGAGTATGACTGATTTCAGTGGCTGAAAATTTAAATTTGATTAATCACATTTTGAAACATGGTTTGATTTACCATTAAAAATTAAGTATTGGAGTATTTTAGCCAAAAGCGTGGGTGAGTTTAAACATTAAGAGAAGGGAAGAGGTTTTTTGCTTTGTTGGTTTGACTTTGTTTTCTTCCACCGCTTTCTAAAGGATATGTTTTAATCCAGATCATTGAAAAAAATTCTACAAGCTGTACACACAGATTATAATGCTCTCCTTTGGGCGTGTCTGGGTCCATGAATACATCCTGGAGAACTACTCCACTGTATGAAGATTCATCAGCATGTGGTTTGTTGCAGAAATATCAGTAATAGCTTTTCTATGCTAAATTAAATTTCTTGATTAGTACAGGCCAACTGGATCAAGACTTCAAAAAGAGAAGCAGGTTAATAACCTTCAATTTGCTTGACCTTGTCTTCTAAAGATGCCTTAAGCTGTGGTGTCTATACAGAGATTTCTTTCCGGCAGGCCAATTCATCTTCCATTTTGTTTTAATTGACCTTTTTAAAAGTTAGTGCAACAGAGCAACCTAATAGCAAAGAGTAAAATTAATACAGATATTTTGTACCTGCTCTATGAGAAATAATCTTACTATTTACAGAAAAGAAACTAAGTTGAATAAAAGATGTTACCTAAAAGGTGGGAGAGCAATAAATATCAGCTATGGTAGATGAGTATATCAGCAGATAATAGTATCATATTTGCATCTACTGCCTTCACTAATAAAGTATTGCTAGGATCTTATAAATTAATATATTTTTGCAGAACATAATTTATCAACTCTCTTCAGTGTTTATTTCTGCCTGAAATATGTGTATACTGCATTAGATATGATATTGCATAGCAAAAGGAAGAAATTGCAACAGCCTAAAAGAAAAGATATTTTATGATAAATGGTATGCTGGCTTTCAAATTCAATGCAATCCTCTATGACCCTCCTTTTTTTTTAAATTTCTTTGTAGTGAAAGTTTTTGTAAGTAACTATTAGTTGCCTGTAATGTGGGGTGAGTGGGAGGTGGAATAAACTCTTCCATTAAAAAACATGTTGTGTTTTGAGTCTTGCTTTCAGACTCAACAACTTTACATGACAATTGAAAGCCATTAATGAAGACATTTCCTAAGACAGCTTCTACTTGCTAGCTGCAAGGGGAGGTCATGAACACCTGTGAATTAATTTGGGATCTGGATTTAATGGCCTGAGCTCATATCATGAAACCATCATCTTGACTTCTGGTTTTAACATTAATCTCTTTTTTTCTGATAACATCTTTGGTGTAGCCAAGAGTTCCTGGGAGTGGCAATTCCCAGGAGCAAGCTCAGGAAATGAATTAGAGTAGAGGAAAGCCCAAGGTGTTATTTATAGTTACTCTCACATTATTCTTCTGCTTTGTTGATAAGAAGCTTTATCCAAGCCTTTAGATTAAAACTCACACTCCCTCGACATAAATAAATGTTGTTACACCTTTTTTTGCCAAAGAGTAGTATAAGGCATCGAAAGCGTGTGCTCCGATTTGACCTGCTGCCTGATCTTTAGCTTGCTTTAACAGTGATGCAAGTGCAATTACTCCTGCACCGGTCCTGCTCCACCTGCCTTTGAGGGAAGAGCAGCAGGACAATGGTTCAGCTCCTGCTGTTTCTTGCTGGTTTTGAGGATACCTGGCACATTCTTATGAAACTCTACCACTTAAGTGTCAGACTTGTACTAAACAGCTATTCAGACTATGACTGTACTCTTTTAAAGGTTGGTATCCGTCCCTTTCAAACCTTCTGACTCTAGGGCAACATACCACCAAACCTTAATGGCCTGCTGGTCACTTAGTAGCTACAGAAAAAAAACAAAACACCAGGATCCCAGAGCTTTGGTGTTGCTCTCGCTTGATACCGCAACTTGTGCTCCAGCTCCCTCCATCTATTCACGTCTCCTATGTCTCAGGTCAGCCTCCACCAAAACACTGTAGTGCAGTTTCAGGATCATAGAATAGTTGGGGTTGGAAGGGACCTTTAAAGGTCATCTAGTCCAACTCCCTGCAATGAGCAGGGACATCTTCAATGAGATCAGGTTGCTCAGAGCCCCATGTAACCTGACCTGGAATATTTCCAGTGATGGGCTGGATGCCTAGATGGGGCATCTACCACCTCTCTGGGCAACCTGTGCCAGTGTTTCACCACCCTCATTGTGCAAAATGTCTTCCTTAGATCTAGTCTCAATCTACCCTCTCTTGGTTTAAAACCATTACCCTTTGCCCTGTTGCAACAGGCCCTGCTAAAAAGTCTGTCCCCATCTTTCTTATAAGCCCCCTTGAAGTACTGAAATGCTGCACTAAGGTCTCCCTAGAACCTTCTCTTTTTTTGACTGGGGTTTTAACATCCTCCTCAAAAAAAGAGTGCCAAGTCTTTTCTGCACCCTCCAAGAGCTCTCTGCACCTTCCAATCTCAAGCCTTGCTGAAGTAATCTACCATCTATAGAAAGTAATTCTGTATCGCAGCCTTTCATTCCTTAGGTACCTCTGAGACAATGACAGAGGTTTCCTTTCTCCTTGTACCTATAAGATGAGTCTTCCACAATAATTGCAGCCTCTGACTCCTGGTCTCCCTGACTGTTCTCCTCACAGCCACCTGGTACGTGCTCAGCTGATGCTGCCCTTCCCATGCTACTCTGTAAGTTCGTGTGTATGGGGATATGGGTGCCGCTTACACGGAAAGAACAGTGCTCACATTCAACCCCACATTAAAAAAAAAAAGAAAAAAAGAGTGTTTAATGCCCCTGAAGACAGGCCATTTGTCTCTTTGCTCTGTGCTGGTCGGTAGGTTATAAATGTGTACGAGAACAGTGCAGGCAGTTGTGCTCCAGGAGCACTTTATTTATCCTAGTCACTGACCAGCTGTGCTATATGCATCTTCTTTTGCTAATATGCTGCTGCCCAACATGAGAGTCAAACTTGTTCCTCTAGAAACTGGCCAGCAAAAGTGAAACCAACTGGCATGGAGGGAAGAGGGGAAACCCATCAAATACCATCTTAGCCTGTAGGATGAAAGCAGGAGATGAAGGGAGTGAAGTAAAAAGCTGGAATGACAATGGGGATGGTTGGAGGAAGGCAGAAGACTAGCAAGAGTTGGAAAAAGGTGGAATGGGGAAGGTGTTTGGAGAAGAGAGGAAGGTAGGACAAAAATATGGAATGTATTAGGACTGTGTGTATAATTATAGAATAAAGAAATGGCAGATAGGAAAAGTTACAGATTAAAGAAAAATATTAGAAAATGGAAAAGACAAAATGGGTATTAGTGAAAATGACAAAGTGAGACTAGAATTACTCAATTCACTTTGTTCGTGGTTCAGTGTATTGTTTTTCTGTTTCCCTGTTAACATTGTAATTTCGTCTTGGACTTAGTGTCTCTTACTGCAGTAACAATGATTAGGTTTGGAAAGTATTATCTCGGCAAGAATAAAAGAAGTTGTTAACTAACTGCATCAGACAGGATTGAAGAAGAACAGCTTTCTCCATAACAATAGAGTTCTGATGAAATCTAATGTTTCATGGGACTGCTGTGATGGGAGAATGGGAATGCCTAATGTTTTGCTTTGACAGTGTTGAAACATTTATATCAATTTGATTTGACTTGCTTACTAAAGATAATGTATTCTCTTTAACATTTTAATACAAGAGTTTAAGCAAAGTGAACTAGAACACTGAAGTCTGAGATACTTTGATAATATTGAAATGAAAGATTTTGCTAATTAATTGTATTCTTCTGAGATGTTTATTTGTCTTCAGTTTCTTACTGAACAATATGAAGTTTCAGAATTCTTTGTGGAATGAAAGAACTGATTCCAAATCATATGCAGAAATAACTTTTAATACCTGCTTATCTAGTTGATTTAAAAATCAATAAAAGCTCGGTTTCTTAAACACTGGAGTAATAGATTATAAATCGGAAAGTACTGGCTACAGTCCTCTAGCTGAGTCCTTTATATAATAAATATCACTCAAGCAATTCCTGTTTTAGCAAATGCCTAGTGCTTAGAATGTGATTTAATATGGCCAAACTGCTATAAGTTATGCTGTATTGGCCCAAAGGTTAATTACTTTCAGTGTTGCGAGTTTGTGCCTCATTGCCAATCCAAATCAAGTTTTCCTCAATCTCCAGCCACTGTGTTTTGTCTGGTTTTGTCTGTTAGACTGAAAAAAAATCTGTTCTTCATGTCAATGTTATGGAGTGGTATGCCATTGTTTAACTTTCCCATTGTTAAACTGAGTAGACTGAGATCCTTAGCTCTTTTGTTATCAACAATTTCAGCTTTGTCCTAAAAGCTGTTCTTGGAATTCTTTCACTGAACCTTTTCTGAATTACAGACACCAGAAGTCAGCAGAGCACTTGCTCTCTTGGTAGGAAATACAGAGTTTGTAATAATCAATATTCTTCTGTCTGCACTTATGAGGTGAAGATCAGCCTGTCTGGGTAATCTTGCACTGAGACCACTTACAGCTCAGGTTCGGCTATTGCCTCCAAATCATCTTCAGATCCTGTCTAGATTCCTGCCTTTTGTTAATTAATCAAATTCTTCTCCAATGTTTATTTGTTTTCATTTTTTTTTATGCAATATGAAATTTCAGAATTCATTATGGAACAAAAGAATTGACTCCAAATCATCTGCAAAAATAGTTTTCAATACTTTCTTGGCTAGTTTATTTAAGAATTAATGAGAGCTTGGTTTCTTAAACACTGGAGTAAGAGATTATAAATATGAAAGGACTGGCTACAACCTCTTGTTGAATCTTTTATACAGTAAAATTTTTTATTATATACCAGCACATAATTGTATTTATGAGCACAAAATTTCTGATTCAATGTCTGTTCCTCCAGTCTCACGTCATACTTAATGATGTAAAACTCCACTTGATTTTTCTTCCATCCATCCAGACATATTTAAATAGGTCTAAGTAAGCCGTTCCCCTCTTTCTTTACATGCCTTAAATTTCTTCTTAATTGTTGTGATTTAACACTATCCAGCACCTAAGCACCACAGACCTGCTCACTCACTCCCCCCAGAGTGGGATGGGAGAGAGAAGTGGAAGAGTAAAAGTGAGAAAACTCGTGGGTTGAGACAAAGACAGTTTAATAGGGAAAGCAAAAGCCGCGCACACAAGCAAAGCAAAGCAAGGAATTAATTCACCACTTTGGCAGGCAGCTGTTCAGCCATCTCCAGGGAAGCCGGGCTCCGTCATGCGTAACGGTTACTTGGGAAGACAAATGCCATCACTCTGAACGTCCCACTATTCTTTCTTCTTCCCCCAGTTTTATATGCTGAGCATGATGCCATGTGGTATGGAATATCCCTGTGGTCAGTTGGGGTCAGCTGTCGCAGCTGTGTCCCCTCCCAGCTTCCCATGCACCCCCAGCGCACTCGCTGGTGGGGTGGTGTGAGGAGCAGAAAAGGCCTTGACTCTGTGTAAGCACTGCTCAGCAGTGACTAAAACATCCCTGTGTTATTGACACTGTTTTCAGCAAAAATCCAAACATAGCTCCCTACTAGCTACTATGTAGAAAATTAACTCTATCCCAGCCAAAATCAGCATAATTGTCCAATCTTCACCAGTAGCAGTATTTCTGACTTCATAGCTGATGGTGCTCTGAGCAGATGATTGGAGTAGAAGACCTACTGTGGTCCTTTCCAGCCTGTATGTTCCTATGATGCTATGATTTTCTTCCTATTAAATAGAAGAAAAGAACAAATTACTGAGGTTGTCTCCTACAGCCTTCATGCTTGATAATAATTCACAACTATGTTTTGAGATCAGTTAATCAATTTTTAATCCATTTAATGTTTGGCCTGTTGATTTTGTGTTCCCCTGATTTTTTGATCAAAAAATTTGCATCGTACCAAACCACATGCCCTAGAGAAGCCTTAGATATCATTACTGTTCATTCTACCAGACAAATTTATAATCTCATCAAAATGTCTCAAGATGCACCAACCCTTCTAACAGCAAGCTTTTAAACAGAGTCTCATAGATGACTAAAATTAATGTTTTAGCAGAGCCAGCAGAGGACTCAAGAGAGTTGTCTTGGCTTTATTGAGTGGTTAATAATTCTTTTTCATTCCGCTCTGTGACACCCCCAGATTATGGCTTAAGTTTTTGCTGTGAGAACAGCAATGATGTGAAGGATGCCAAAATGACCAAGTTTATTTTTTAAAAGTCTCTTTCTCTCTTTTGCTGCCATCTAGTTTTTAGGTTCATAAGCAGCAGAAAAAATGCTGTTCTTTATATTAATTTTAAAAAACATTATTTGTCCTCTGCTGAAATAGTGGCTGCTTGGAATAAAGGACTTCCTCTCAAATTCTGAAAAAGGGCAGTGTCTGAGACAGTTTTTATTTCATTACTTTGACTTGTGTATGGAATATTTCTGTAAATGACAATTATACACTGATTTTACACATTACAGTGCTATTTTTTATTAATGTGTAACCTATAATTATATCCTAAATAAATCAGTTATCTTTACTACTTAGGCAGACTCACCAATTGTGTTTTATGAAGAATATTCAGTCTGCTAAATTGCACTGATATGATATACAGTTACAGTTCTGTAAGAACATCACAAAAAGATCACAAGGAAACCAAGAAAGAAATGTGGGAGGAGAGCTGAAAAAGGATAGCACGATTAGCGTCAGGGTAAGAGAAAATGGTTATAAAATGATAGCTAACTCTTACTCAAATACTGGATAAATGAAGATGAGTTTCAAAGGCATTTTTTACTGCGGAGGCAGCAGTCCAGGGGAATGTTTCATCTTATCAGCTGGCAATGCAGCAGGGGACTACAAGGAAAAACTATGGGATTTACATATAGCAGCAGGAGGAGAGACATCAGAACCAAATTACTGATCCTCACATGCCATATTCCTGACAAATATCTGTCTGTTAATAAGTCTCCATGCATGGAGTCCATCACCCTACCATTAGCTGCCTTAAAGACTGCTGTCTGCTAAAGTGTTTCGTCTGCACTCAGAAGGCAGATGCCCGGGCACCTGTGCAACTTAATTTCCACCCATTTTAGACAGTACTGGAGGTGTCAGTCACCCTTTGCTGTCAAGGGAGTCTAGACTTAGATTAAATGCTTGATACTTCTGACTTCAGGTAACATATGGTGAGACTGGCTGTGCTGGTAAATGAGACTTAAACCCAAGCAGGAGATTAGTGTTGTCAATCTATGACAACCGTATTTTTAATTTTTTTTTAATACTGACTGATAACTGTAGCCGTGACATGTTGAGCGGTATGGAAGAAATGGCATACCTATATGTGAAGATGCATGTTTTTTGGAAGTAAAGTAACTGTGTGTGATTTTTTTTTTTAATGTGATTTCCTCGCAGTTTATGGTTGTACAAGGATGTGCACGGTAGAACATCAAACACACTCCTTTCCTTTGTGTGGTTGTTGAGACAAAGGGCAGGCTAAACGGGTCTGATGATACAAAATAACAAAGCACTGCACATTAAGTGATTATGGTAAATTTGTCTGCCTGACTGCCTAAGGAAAATAACTCAGCATGGGTCAGATCCTCAGCTGACACAGTGGCGTAGATTCACTGAAACAGAAAGGAGGCTGTAACTATAAATATTTTGACAGTTCAGAGTAACTCTGAGATGAAAGATAACATAACAGAGGCTATCCTGTACTAAGTCATTCTTCTTCCTGCATGTACCACCTCTGGTGAACTCCAGGCATATTTAATTATGTTACCATATGCTGCCCTCCTCAATAGACATGTTTTTAATAACTTAAGACTGTTCATGAATAATTTAAGACTGATGGAGTGGGGGGGAAGCAGAGAAGGTTGTTTTTTTGTTTTTCTTCAAGCCAGCCCCTCAGCAGACTCAAGAGCCAGTCTTCACCAGCGATGCTTTTTGCTTCATTTCTAGTCCTGTTCCTACCCCTCCCTCAAAACACATCTCGATTTTAAAGTCGCTACTCAAAACAGATTGCAGCAGGTTGCAAACAGCAGGTAGGGTGTATCATGCCTCCTTTAACAAATTAAAATTTGGATCACAACCTAAGCTAGCTCTATGCTTTTTCTTTGGTCAGTAGTAGAAGAGTTTAGGTCAAGAGCGAGATGGTTTAAGAGGACAGTTTATTCCAGCCTCCCTGAGTTGTCCAAGACCAGTATGATGGGCTAGGGTGTGTCTGTCTCCAGCCATGAATAGAGTCAAGGTGATCAACTTGGACTAGGCAAGGCTTGGATTTTAGAATCAATAAAAAGGAAGTAAAATAGAAGGGAAAAAGTTGGTCTAATAAAAAAACCTAACAGTTTACAAGCCTTGATTTGTTGCAAACCTGGCCCAATACAACAGCTACAATGACACTTAAACTACAACCCTAACCTGCAGGTGGGTAAGTGTGGGTGAGCAGTATCGCAAAACAATTGACTTAAAACAAGCAGTGCAATTAGTACTACCTACCTCTGCAGAAGGATATATGCTTTGATAAGCTGTGTTTTAGAAACAAAATTTCTTAGCTCAACGATTATTCAGCTCAAGTCTCACTGGTTGAAGAGGCCAAGAGCAGAAGAGTTTTATTTGTGATTCAATAAATAACAAGATGCGTGGAGGTAAATACATCTGTAGACAAAGGTGGTGATATTTCTACTTAATTGCTAGTGTTTGGGGTAATGTGGAGGATGTGTAATTGGCAAGTGTATCAGAAGATAGCTCTCTTTTCCAAAGTGAGGATAACTGCTGTGCCTGATGCCTGATGTTTCTTGCTGCAGTAAGGATGAGAGATTTTTTATATAAAATTTCCTATTGGAGATTGGGGAAACTTTCTACCGCTTTGAATCAAACAGAAGATAAAGAGCTACCTCTAACTAGAAAAAGGATACAGTTCTTTTATCAATAAGGAAGCAGATTTATTTTGGAAGGAACGGCAAATGAGATTTTTCTCTCAGTTCTTTGAGGTCTGAGAGATTTTGTTTATTTTTAAATTCTTCGTCATGTTGCAGAGCCAGCGGGGAGTGTGTTTTGTTCTTTCACTTTTGCTGAGTTCACATGATGCCATTCCTTTTACTAATGCCATAATGTCAGCTGGGCTCCATTAATAGCCGTCGAGCGTTAAACCACTTTGCCACCCGGCACCTGCCTTTCTCAGCATCCGTTGCTTGCAACAAAGCCGTCAGCTAATTTTTCTCTGTGGCCAGCAGAGTAGAAGATTCGGTGGGAGCTGCTCTGACAGAGCAATGATTGATGACCATTATCGTCCCTGTCTGGATAGAAAGTGTATCACCTACCAATTTGTTCTGTTCCTGCCAGCTAGAAAAGCAAAGGTCCTGACTTTACTAACATAGCTGAATGTCTCTGGCATGGCAGCAAACCTCTCCACCAGCTGGTAGAACCGGTTGACACCTATTTGCTATCTGAATAAAGAAACCTCATCTTCCTCACCCTCCAGCTACAAACTGGCCAAGCTGTAGGTTAATTCTGCGCTGCAGAGCAGCTGGGCAGGCAGGAACTGTAAACAGACCAGAGGAGTTAAATCTGCAGTGCTGGAAGAGCGCGTGCCTCACCTTTCCAAATCTCGCATCGTGTCCAACGCCTGGGGAAGACACAGCTTTCAAACAGGGAGGATACCCTTCAAGCTGTATTCTGTTCATCACACTCCTTTCACATTCTCGACACATATAGTTTGCCTTGAGACAAGTGGTTATAAGGTGACCAAATATTTGAACCTGAAACCTCTGTGTGGTCCCTCTGAAGTTGGAGTATGAGGGCGGCAAGGCGATGGAGGAAGACAGGACAGGCAATCTCACAAGGGAGTTAGGAAAATTATTACTGCAGTCCTGTTCAAATCAAAACATACTGGAGTCACCGCAAGGCTCCTCAGCAGCTAATGTGTCTCTACTCTGCAAAGGCCAAAGCTGATAATTCCTTTCCTGCAGAGGGAGGCTTGAAACATCTCACTTAACCTGTTATCAAAGAGCAGCCCCACATTCAAGGGGCTGCAGGTTCACTGTCAATAGTGCAAACTCTCATGATTTTATCAAGAGTTTTCTCGTATTCAGCACTTTTCTAAAAGCTTCTGGAGCCAAGTCATAACATGCCAGTCTCGCATTTCATTTTTAACGTCACAGTTTTTTCATACCTTCTGACTGGGAAAAGAGCTTGAAATTGGGAATGCCAAAGGACCGATGCTTACTTTTTTATTGATGATTTTGTGAAGTTGGAAGAAATACTTCCCTACTTAGAAGTATTTCCCACAATACCTGTTGATTCTTGTTCAAGATAAGGAGAAACTATTAGTTGCCCTGCTTTTTATCTCGTGGAGAAACCACTACCTTGATGCACAGATTCTATCCATGTGCGTCAGTCCAGCAGAAAACTCTTGCAGGACAAAGTGCAAAGTTGGGTGGAAATTTTTTTCTCACCCTTATTCTCTGTGTTTGCTTGCCTGGTTTTGTTTCTTTTTTCCAGTCTGTCTTCTGGCCATGGTATTGAGGCCACCTTTTTTCTTACTTTTGTTGGAGGATGCTGCTTCACTTTTGTCTTTTGTTCTAGAATGCTTTCCTGATTTCTTTTTCTAAAACCAATTTATTCAAAGAATGTCATTATGAATTCTACTGTTGTTGAATGCCCTTCATGTGATGATTGCATTGCTTTAGGAATGGAGCCAGAGCGCAAAGTAAAAGTAGACTTCAGCTATGTAGAAATGTCCCTCTAAAATTTGATTTTACAAGGAATTCACAGGCTGATAACAGTCCTGAGCTGAAACTGCCAGGAAAATTAAACAAATAGAAACTTAGGGCACATCGTGATGCCTGTATCCTGCTCCTCCATGGCTGCTAGCAACCAATGCTCAGGATTATGAAGCCTCTGCTTAGGCTAGCAGCCCTGTAGGAAGGTTTCTAGCCCGGCTCACAGGGCTGTTCGGAGTAGCTGCCTTGTGGGCTGTGACCGGCGGAGCCATGTGGAGGTGTTTGGAAGAAGTGCAACAGGAAAGAGTATACTAATTAGTACTGAGTGAACTATAGGTTTTAAAATCAGACAAAAGAAGGGCTTGATCCCTGCCCAAACCCAAGTGCATGCAGATTTTTCTCAGCTTTTGGAAACAGGCAGTACAGTTGCCTTTTTTTTTCAAAACCACCTAATCAACAAGCCTGAGGCAACCTAGTATTGGTCACTTCAAATACTTAGCACTTCATAAAATGGCAGGCAACTGAGACAGGCTTTTGCAATGGGGAATGTCCAGCCACGTGGAGAGAAGCACTCTCTCTCTTCCTACACGGCCTGCTAACTGAGCAAAGCTCTTGTAACTGGTACCTCTGATATCAACATCCCAGTGAGCTCAGCACGTGGGAGGGAAGCTGGTGGCTTTCTCATCTGACTTGAATGGCCTAAAATGGAGGTGTCTGTCCTAAGTTACGTAGGCTTCCTCTACAGTCACCAGTGGGAAACAGGCACTCCATTCCAGGTCAAGCATTTGAGAGACAGAAGAGTTTCGCTAACTCTATGGCGAGCAGAGAAAACTAGACTGACTGTCCAGTTTAGTCTAGGCAATCAGCTTTTAACCAGCCATAATGTTGTGCAATTAATCCTGTATAGAATGTTTAGAGTCTGCCGGTGCAGCTTTGTAGCACAGGAGACTTGAGAAAGAGCACTGATATATTCAAAATGGTATTTACTTACTTTACATCTGTGTTCTGCCCATATTACGTAAACAGAAGTGTAAAGGAATTGCCAGATGTTTTTTGTAAGGAATAACTTCAACTCTGATCATAGTCAAAGAACAGACAAGACTGCAATTTTTTTGCTGATTGCATGTTTTTCTCTTTGCAAACTCACACCTCGAGCAAACTCAAATCAGCAACATTCTTTGTCTTCATAAGACTAAATATTTGCTTCTATGTTGGAAGAGTAACTAAGTAAATTAGACCTACAGTGCTATTGGGGGACGCCTGTCATGATATAATACACATTTTACTTGTTTCCAGTAAGTAAAAAAGTAATGGATTTGCTTGAAGTTGCTCTATGTGCAATCTGCAGCTGACACAAAGCTTACGTGCATGGTTTATTGATTGTTATTAGAAAAATGTTAAAGAACACTTTGTAGAGTTTACTTTATGTTAGAGGCTGCTGTACGTGCTAGGTCACTGATTCTGTGTACAGCTCAACGTGGCACATATGATGAGTTGTGAGGAAACTGGGAAAAAAAATCGTGTCTATTTCTGCAAGAATACTTTAACTAAAGAACAGCTTTTATTGTGTTGAAAAGAGCCAAAACTGTAAATGAGTTTTATGCTTTATCTTCATGAGGAAGAGCAACTGTTGTCCAAGGAATTGGCATAGAGGGAAATGAGCCTGCCCTGAGCTGTGTGTTAGTGCACAGAGGCAGCTTCAAGGTTGCCAGCTAAACTGTTTGACAAGTCTGCCAGTGAGCAAGATCCTGCTGCTAGAGAAATATCTTTCAAGGCGCAGCATCTGGGTCCTTTATGGCAATCCGAGAAGAATGGGAATGATGTTTTAGTTCGACTGTAGCTGGCACAGGCTTGGACAGCTGTCAGAGTTACCATTGCCTTTATCTCCTTTCAGATAGCTTGTTTCCTCTCAGTTGCTTATTTAAGCAGATCTGGGATGTTTATCTGACTGTTTTGCGTTATCCTCCCTCCCCAATACTGCTTTCTGTTTTATTCGAAATGTTGTTGGTTGAAAGAGGCAGGTGCTGCTCTACAGTGGGTCAGACACAGACCTTCCCTTTTTTCCACGTGTTTATGTAGGTGAAACACTGAGCAGAAACTCACGTTTTGCGTCTGAAGGCTCAAGACAGAGATAGTCACATGATTATATATGTTGGATGTAGCTTTTCAGCTGAAAGGGCAAATAAATCCACCTCAGGCTGTGTTAAACAGATAAGAGTATGTTTGTTTTTGCCAGTTGAATTCCAGTCCGCATAGAGTTATATTCTGTTTTACTGATGCTGAATCCTCTTAACTGGATAACGTATTTTTAGCATGACTAAGGGGATCCAACACCTTGCAAAACATGGCAGTTTATCTCAATATTCCCAAATTGCAGCTTAAAGGGTAATAGGTAGAAATAGTTGACACCGGGTGAAGCACACAGGCTGCCTCCAGGAGGCAAAATGACTTATGAAGCCCGGTGTAAAGGTCTTGCAACACATGGCTTGCCGGATGCCTTCCCAGGAATATGCTCAGCTAGCTCACATGGGTTGGGGGCTATAGCACCTTCTCTAGCTCTTTTGTGCCTTCTCTAGTGATACCTTGCTTGAGCTCCAGCAGGGCACAATCGTTACCTACAAGCCCTGCAGGTGACTGGTGCTTTCTTGATAAGACTACCAGCATGCTATGTTGTAGCTTGGGACAGGATGCAAAAAAATCTAAACGTTTGTGACCCTACATAGATTCTTTCAAACAAATGAGATTTTTAAGTTAAAGGCATACTTTTACATTATTGTGTTTTTGAAATTAAACAACGGTGAGACCAAGGTATTACAAATTTGTTCTTGGAGCCTTTGGAATGGTTCAAATTTCCCATAAGGAAATAGAAAATTTGAGGAATGGTATGGTTAGAAATAATTTTAGTCCAGGAATTAAGAACAATTCCAAAACCATCTTCAATCTTCCAGGGGAAAGTGGATTTTTCTCTGAAATTTTAAGGGATTGCACAGATGTGTATATGTGCGTATGTTTGCATTTCCTCCATAAGCTCTGTTCTGCTCTGTAGTCATTCATAGGCACAGATTTATTACCTGGGCCAAAGGTGAGTTCATCTTCCAATAACGGGCCTGGCATGTCCTCTTCCTTACTGGTCTGATTTCGGCAAAGTGACTGCTGGTCCTCTACATTTAGATCATAGCGGTGTCTGTCCCTGTCTTCTCGCTGCAGCTCACCGAGCAATATAATTTAATGGGGACAGGTTCTTTTGTCAATTCTTTTTTGATAGAACAGCTGGACAGGGACAATTCTGGCAATACCTTTTTTTTGGCCAGTTTTTAGAAATTCCATTCTGGGAGGATCTGTGGAGTTCCCAGGAGGCTGCCTATGTTCATGTCATACATACACCTGCAGGATTGGCTTCTTCGTTTTGGACAAAGTTGGCTGCTTCTTATCACCCCTTTTGAACTAAAGCTAATGCAATTTAGTTGAGCCTAACTGTAGCCATGAAAGTCCATTCTTCACACCTGCAGATGCACTTTTTCCTCTTTTACATCCTCAGATCATTGTTTTCCTCAGACTATGGAAAGGAAAGGACAATAAGGAGTTTTGATATTTCAGGGCAGGGATAGATTCATGTAGCAGGAATAAAAATTGAGGGCCATAGAATTTAGATTAGAAGCCATTAGAGGTGAGTAAATTTTCTTAGCACTGGGGATAAATTGATCTAAAAGAATAATTCTAATAATGTTTTAGTACAGTTAATTTCTGGGACAGTTTTATTATGTCAGAAGATAATCTATTTTGGTTTCTACTCAGTTACAGGTGATGAATAGAGTAGTAAAACACCCATCCTTGCCTAAATACAGGTAAATCTGATCCTTCCTGAACTGATATAGCCCACCTCTTCAAGTCTGTCTTGCTCAAGGTGCATCAATAGTTTGTAAGTTTTCTGCTATTTTTTATCATTTAAAGTTATCACCAAAAAATACAAGCAATGTTTGAGCAAATAGTTATTTCTTAAAATATTCTAGCTACTGACTTTCTGGATTAAGTGAAGAATTGCTCTCTGCTTTCACATTATTGCATTCTTCATTTGACTACTAGTGGGTGGATATTTCAAACAGAATCTTTTTGATTATGAGAGTGTAGGTGATATATTATTTTCTCATTTCCAAATAATCTCCCAACTAGAGAAAGTGTGAGTGGTAAATGAGGAGTTTCTCCTTCGGGTGTCCGCTGTGTACATACATTCCCAGGCAATGTTCACTGGTATTTGTAAATGATCCGTTCTCCATCTGAGAGCTTTAAGTACTGGATGCAGCTGCTCATTCTTTGCCCCATTTGTAAATAGTTTTAAATATGCATGATTATCTCGGGCAGATTGCTTTACTTGTAGGATTTATGAGTTTTTTGACTTCTCTCTTAGAAAATAATTCACCATAGTGTCTCCTGCACTTTCCTTTCCAAATAAACAGAGAATAATCACATTCTGAGAGACAAGATTATAGAACTAACAGTCAGAAAATGTAAAATCATGGAATGTCAGTAATTCTCATGTTTAGACTGCTAATCACTTACCCCCCAGGAGTACTTTTCCCTCCCCTCCTTATTCAATATGCCATATGTCAGCAATTAACAGTGAGTCAAATTACAGCTCAACACAGTTTTGCTCATACAGTTAGTAGGCAAGTACCAAACTTAATCCAACAACCATTTGTAAGTGCAATGCAAAGGGCAAATGGAAATCGGCTACAAAATTATGGATGGTGAAATGTCAATGTTATAAATTATTTTAGCTTCAGGGTTCTGGGAGGCAAGGAGGAGCTTAGTAAATAATAAAGTTTTCTAAAATTCTTTGTGTTTTGACAAAAACTTGTAAATATATTTCAGACCCAAGAAGCACTGACTGGAACTGGGACCCCATAGTGCTGATGACGTTCGTATGAAGTCGTGCAAATGACCAGGAAGACATGATCCATTTTGACTCGCATAGTGCCACGTTCAAGGCATTGTACACTGAGTGTGGCATATAGAAGCGAGGCAGAGGATAACCAGGCTTATATATGCTTGTTTCTAAAGTAAAGGACAGGTGCAGATTGCTGTTGCCACATGAGAGCAGCCTAGACCACCAGAGAATTCTTCTGGACTCCAACCACAGAGCAGGTCCCACCTCACTCCAGTTCAGGATTTCCTGAATTCTCTGCAGATTTTTCAAATGTGCATGTGTGTGCCTGTGTGCATTAAATAATTTCTCTGTTCAAAAGCTGAGAGATGAAGCATTGCACTACAAAAAATACTAGAAGGATTTAAAGTAGTGATAACAATGAGCAGTAGCGATAGGCATAGGAGTTCCCAGCAGAAGCTTGGTATTTTATGTTTGCTCAGTTTTACACAAAGTTCAGAATTAAAAGAATATTAGACATAATTGTTATTCTCCCTATTCCAATTTCTCAAAGCCTAATTTTTACCTAATCCATATTTCTTACCAAAATCATCAAAGTAAAATGTGACTCATGACCCTTGCAGACTAGATTTTTATTTTTTATGTCTCTCAAAACTTCTCTTCAGACTGAAACTTTCCACTATTGTTTGAGATGTTGTATAATTGACAGTCATAAGAAAAAACTGACAAGCTAAGAAATACTGTAAATGCATTTCAAACTTATCTATGCCTGTCCTATCTACAATCTTTTAGAGAAGATTATATTTCAACTTCTATGGTTATTTTGCCTTCAGGAACCAGAACCAATATTATATTTCCTAATATGAATTTATTTCCAGGTCATCAGCTTGGTTTCTTAGATAGCAATCTCAGAACCATCACATGAATAGCATCATGTCCATCAAGAGTTATCTCAATTTTTTTTGATTTCTCTATAAGCTACTTACAATCTGAAGTGAGAAATTTCAAGCATTTCATCCATTGTATTCTGAATTATATCTAACCTTGTACTTCTATCTCCCAAATTTTCAGTAAGTAGATTTCCTATGCCTGAATCCATTTAAAAAAAGAAAGAAATTAAGAAACCAGATTAGAAAAAAAATAATATATAGCTGTGCATGATTAAGAAGCTCTCCACAGATAATTTTTCAAATGTGATAAACTGTAATATTCTGGATACAGTAGCATTTGCAGGACTGTTCTCTGACACAACTGGATCTCCCGCAGGTATATGCCACTTTATTAAAATTTGGGTTTACATCCCAGTTGCGATCAGACCCAGTGTGTAAGCTTGCTCTATTTGTCTGAACATTTGCTGACAGAAGATTCATATCAACTCAAAAGTATCATATGGATGAGGTCCACGTTGCAGACAAGACTGTAAGACTGAAGGATTTCATATCACCTCAACTTATTTTGTTATTTTTCATATCAAGAAAGAACTTCTAAGAGGCTAGTGTCTGCATATCTTCATCTTCTGGCCGAATTATTGGGTGGCCCTAGAGAAATGATTTCCTGCCCTCTGTGTCTCAGAGTGCTGGCTCCCTGACTGTCTTATAGCTGGCCACCTTCTTGGGGCTTTTTTCAGACAGGGGGATGAACATCTGTATCAATGAAGCTATAACTTCATTGATTCACAATTTTTTTTATAATATAGGAAATATTACACTTTCCAGAATGCTTGTATTATGCAAAGGAATAAAATGGAAACAAAGATTAGCTGTCTCACAGTAAAAATTATTGGAGGTTTTTGGAATTTATTCTTTTCACCAGCAGACATTATGATGTGCAGTTTGACTGCAAGACACGCTGTGCCCAGGTCTGGCCAGGTTTTCATAAGATTGTTGCCAGAACGTCTCTATCATACTTCTATACGCAGTGCTACCCTGCGCGCTGCACGTCCTCTGATAGTGTCTAGAAGTTTCTGTTACAGCAAAGGTCATGTTCTGTTAGATGCTGCACTAACCAAAAGCGAAAAGACAAGATTCTTTCCGAAAGCCGTTCCCTTCTGGTTTAAGGCACTGGGTGGATGTAAAAGAGAGCTGGGAGGCGCGTGGAGCAGATAATACGGAAAATACGGCGGGCAGCACTCTCTTTACCAGACATCTAACTGTTGCCAAGTCTATTCCTTGTAAGCATCATTGCAAAGGACAGTTTCAGGGAATGCTCTGAGAGAACAAGAAGGTCGTTTTGTGGATGTTTGTGGGAAGCTCAAAGATGTTTGCCTAAAAACTTTGTAAGTGTAAGGTGGAGCTGGCTGACTGCAAGTGGGGGTTGACGTTGCAGTGGTTGGGGGAAGGAGCTGGGAAGTAGGAGTACGAGACAGTTAAGCAAAGGTGAGTTATTTTTAGTGCAGAACAAGTAGAAGGGAGGTCATTAGAGGATGGCTGTGAGATGGGGACCCCGATTAAAATAGTGGGTTAAAATGAGCTCTTTTGATACATTATTTTATAACTGTATTTCAGATACAGGTATTTTAAAAGTGAGCCATTAAGGTTTAGAAAAAGTTTTGGTGTTAAGCTGTAAGAGGGCCAAGAGAAGAAAATTACCAGGTTACCTGTCAACAGCAAGATGAAAGTGCTGCCAAAAGTGATCAAGAAAGAAGAAAGGCCAGAAGGCCGGTGGAGAGAAAGTTAAACATTTGGATTGCTTGTCAGCAGATAGCTGGACGGTTTGGAGACAGAGGTTATGTTGGCACAGGGGTCAGGTCTGAAGCAAGGAAACAGACCTATAACAGACATAATAGACCCTTCTCCCCTTGCATCATCCCATGGAACTGGATGGTGAAAAGGGCAGTCCTGGGAATGACAGATTGAGGAAACAATTAAAAGAGCTGAAGGAACACAAGGACATGTACAGCTGGAGGAAAATGTGAGAGGGTTAAATACATTGTGGAAGTTTATAGTCATTGGTACTTACAGTCAGACAGAAAGAAAGAAAGAAGGAAATAGAAATAGAACATTCTTCCTAGCCAAAACCAGTCTTATATTCTTCAAACAACAAACCCAAACATTTTAGCAAATAATCTGGATTGGAGATATTTTGGAGATAGAATGTCCATTCCCAAGGCATCACATAAAGGGACAGAGATGGACGGACAAGTGCTACTATAGGTTAAAATTAATGAGGGTGAAAAAACAGAGGAAGGAAAACTATTAGAGGTGAATCACAGGATTCAGTCTGCAGCTCAAAGGGGAAAATGGAGCCAGCAGGAAAATACAGTGGAAGAAATAGTGAATGAGAAATGAATGAGTAGCTGGCAGACATGATTTCAGAAAACAAGATAAAACATCCACAAATAGATGAATAAAGCAGAACTTCATAAGAAATTAATCATGTGAGGTGCACAGTTAGATCAAAAAGGGTGAACATCCAGAAGGAAAAATAATTTCTGTGTCTTGTATTTCAGAAGGGAAATCAAACAAGATTGTGTTGACTTTATCCTTCCTTCTTCCTTCCCTTCCTCTCTACCTCCTCTCGACCATTTCTCCTTACCTCTTTTTCACTTTCTCTTGAAATTCCATTTTCTGGCCAACCTTATCATGTGATTCAATGACAATACAGTACCTACATCATATAAACTCAGACTGGAAGAGGTAGAAGCTTAGTGGTCAGTGAGCTACTGACTTTTGAACTGAATAACAGTCCTACAGAAGATGCTTCAAGTGGAAGTTATAACTTTATACATCAAACAGATTTAAGGTAAAAAGCTGTATTAATATGAAAACTATCAACAGCAGTTTGATTCCTTCTTTCTGCTGATTAAGAACAAATATGAAAACATTCTAAAATACAAAATGAGCTCTTTGTTGGTGAGAGAATAGCAATTACAGCTCATCAAGGCACCTTAATGGAAAATCTTTCCTACATTTCTCTCTCCCTTTGAGAATGAAGACTGGGATATGTCTTTCTGCATTGATATTTTTGATGCAGATAATTTGTCTCCTTGGGCACTTTGAACACCACCTGTTTAGTCTTAAAGAAAAGAAAAGATTTTGAGAATGATTAGTATTCTGTTGTGCTTTCTTTTAGAGCAGGAAAGTTGAAAACTTTAACTGACAAGGTATTTGATCACTACATATTTATAGACATCTTTCAAGCTTTACAACTGCCATAATCAAGAAATTATAATTCAAGGCCCATCAAAGGAACTTATTTTCAATCTATGATGCTTCACATTTTTCTTTTTTGTCCCCCTGCATCCCCAATCTTGATGATCTCAAATAAAAATAATGAGAAAATTGCTCTTAAATTGGCTATCAACTTGTTTACCACAGGGATATACAACAGAAGATAAACAAGAATGTATTTTCTGTGCATGATAAATAGCAATTTTGCTAAACTGCCTCTAGTCCATGCGAACTGCATGAGTCTCATGAAATTCAACAAAGGGAAATGCCAAGTCCTGCCCATGGGGACGAATAACCCCCCACACATGTACAGGCTGGGACCAGCCATCTGGAAAGCAACTTTGCAGAAAAGGACCTGGGGGTCCTGGTGGACACCGAGTTGAACATGAGCAAGGAATGTGCTTTTGCAGCAAAGAAAGCCAACAGCCTCCTGCATTAGGAAGAGCATCACTAGCAGTCAAGGAAGGTGATCCTTCCCGCCTGCTCAACAGTGGTGAAACACACCTGGAGCACTGGCTCCAGCTCTGGGCTCCTCAGTACCAGATAGACATGGACACACGGGAACAAGTTCAGCAAAGGGCCACAAAGATGATCAAGGGACTGGAGCATTTGATGTACAAGGAGGGAATGAGGGAGCAGGGACTGTTCAGCATGAAGAAAGCCCAGGGAGTTCTTAACCATCTGCATAAATACTTGATGGAGGAGTTCAAAGAAGGCAAAGACAGGCTCTTCTCAGTGGTGCCCACTGACAGGACAAGAGGCAAAGGGTACAAACTGAAACAAAGGAGAATGGTCAAACATGAGACAATTTTTTTTTACTGTGAGAGTGATCAAACCCTGGCACATGTTGCCCAGAGAGGCAGTATAGTCTCCATCCTTGGAGATATGCAAAACCTGTCTGGATGCAGTCCTGGGCAACCAGCTCTAGTTGAACCTACTTGAGCACAAGGTTGTACTAGCCAGTCTCCAGAGATGCCTTCCAACCTCAACCGTTCTATGATTCTATGATTCTGTGTCATATTTTCTTTGAATAAAATACACAAAGCTTTCTTCCAATAAACATTTGGTTTTCTGCATGAGCATGTGTTTAAATTGTATTTCAGGATGCTCTATCATGCATCTGGAGGTTAGCTTATTCTGCAGAAATATCTAAGATTGTGACCTTTTCCTGTGTGCTCTTCGGAGTGGGCTTTTAAAATTTTTTTCTCGCGGTGAGTTTACCGATTTCGTTTAAACTAAAATCTCTTCCCTCAACCTCACTATTAAAAGGACCTGTGATACCTAATATATGACTAGGACACTTAAAATGAGTGTTTGAGGAGGCTTAGTAAATAAAATACTGTTTAATTGAGGAACTGTCTCCATTTTTCACATTAAAGTTCTTCAGGTACCTATGTATGCTCAGAAGTAACTCAGTCTTGTCATGATTCAGTGATTAATACATATCTTAGAAATGCTAAGATCAATCAAATAAGCACTTTTAGAGCACATGTATCAGTTCAGACCACTCTAATAATAATAAGGTGACCTTTACATATTTTAAAAATGTATTTATGGCAATCAGCAGTTAAAGACCTGCTTGAGCTTGAGTTAGCATTTAGAATATTGTTTCAAAAAGCTACTAATGACCTTAACTTCTGTGAATTTGTTTTATGTATTTTGAAACCATTTATCCTACTAGACTCTGTGAAATTCTCTGGCAATTTTGTGGCAATGAGTTTCCAATTTATATGAAAAATGTAGCTCTTACTGTATATGTGCTACCTGATGATTTTGCAAAGGCTGATTTCTATTTCTTCCATGTATTCTGAGAAACAATAAATGTCCTTCTCCCTAGAATTCCTAATTTTATTAAGCAACATCATATCCTCTTCACTGGCTTTTTTAAGCCATAAAGTCCTCTTCTTTACAGTCTCATCTCATCTGGAATGTATCCCACATACCTGGTAGTATTTGTTGCCTTTCTCTGTCCTTTTCTAACTCCACTATAAAGTTTTTAGAAGAGGATGCCAAAAACTTCATGCAACATTTAAGATGTGGGCACATCGTGGATTTATGCAGTAACACGATGATGCTTTCTGTTTCATTCTCTATGCATTTCTTAATCATTCCTACTCTTTTATTTACCATCCACAGAGCATGTAGTTAATGGGGATAGATTTCAGAAAACAATAATTTTAGGATTTCTTTCCTGCCTAGTAATAGCTAATTTAGAGGTCAACCTTGTGCAAACAGGGTTATTTTATGCTGGTTATACCAGTTAATAAATCTACTGATAAACTCAGACAACTCTTTATAGACTCTGTTAAATGACCAATTCATACCGCCCGGGTTTCAGACTAGACCTATGTTCTAATTTCTCTTAATTTACATTTATTTTATCCTGTTAAAAATAATCTATGAAAGGACCTTCCCAGTTTGTCCATGGAAGTCTAGTTTATTTATACTTTCCTGTAGGATTCAGAATGTAACAAATGATCAATTTCCTCTTTGCCAGAGAAAGGTTGAACCCAGATTCCCCATTCCCAAGAGGAAGTACATTAAAGTACAAGACTGTTCCTAATCTGTCCTCTTACATCAGTTTCATTTTGCATGAAATTGCTAAAGGTTTTTCAGGTCCAAAGACAATGTCTGAGCAAGATCCAGAGTGACCATGAGTCTAAGCCACCGAGGCAAGAGACTGCAGTTGTGTAAGCAAGATATACAAATTAGTTTTTGCATTTCTACTTTAAACAGTCATTTTGTAAAAAGCAGCAATAATAAAAAAGGATTGACTGGAAAAGAAAGTTTTATCTGACAGGGTAGAAAGTTCCTCCTTCTCTTTCCTCCTTTCTTCTTTGACTTGCTACCTTGGTCTCTTGAAGTGAGTATCTCCTTTCTATCTGCTATGTGGAACTCTTATTTTCCCTTCCCTCAGTGTTTCTTTGAATAATACTCACATTTGTGTCCTTAATTGGCTCATTCTTACTATTCTTCGGCTTTCTTTGAAAAAACCAAACATTTTTAAAAAAAGATGTTAATATTGTAGAAACCAAGTGTCATTAGAAGCATCCAATGTACACAATCTCATCAACCTTCCAGCTTTTATTCTGTTATTTGATTTTCATGAAGACCATGCTCATGATTACACGTGGGGCAAATGTGGAGAATAGAGTGCTGTTTCTAAGCTGTCTTCCTTACCCCAGCTGGTTCTGCTAGCTTTGGTGGTACTTGCAGTCACACTGGCACAGAGCTGGGCATGCCCTTGTTGCCAACACCACTTCCAGGGTACCATTCAGTTCCTTGCTAGAATGATATTGAATGGTCATGAAAGAATTTGGCTGGGAACTGATAGGATGCCTCCACCTATTATTAAACTCAGGTTTTAGATGAGGTATCTAATGGGAGTAGGAGGAGCTAAAACTGCTTTTTAAGAATAAACTTGACAACTTTTTCAGATAGAGAACATGAAATGGGTCTTGTGAAAGTAGGGGACTGAATTCATTGAGTTTGGATGCAGAGTATAGGCACCTTTGAGTCAATCATCTCACTCAAGTACCAAGGAGTAGACCTTGTGGATGATCGTAGCACACAGAGGAAAACATCTCTCTTCATTACTGAAATACCTTCTGTCAGCACCGAGGTCAAAATCTTATGAACCTTTTCTTGTGAAAGATGTATTTTGCTTCTCTTTCCTTATGTGAATTTATGCTCCAGTCACTTAGGAGACTTTACATACTAGAAACAGCTGCAGTACCTGATGACATTAATCCAGCTCTACTGTTTCATTCCCAGTGGTATGGGCTGAGATTTCAGATTGAGATGTAGTGACATGTGTTACTTCTGTGATTGCAGTCACCCAGTGAGCAGTAACAAAAGGATTTTCCAGTTACAAGACCT
The DNA here is from genome assembly GCF_000687285.1 of Phaethon lepturus. Classification (NCBI taxonomy): domain Eukaryota; kingdom Metazoa; phylum Chordata; class Aves; order Phaethontiformes; family Phaethontidae; genus Phaethon; species Phaethon lepturus. The sequence goes on along the minus strand of NW_010554393.1, from coordinate 21,158 downwards.
TTGATGTATTTCAATTTGCAGAACTAATTTAGAGGAATACACTATCCAGTTAATTGAGCTATCCTAGTTTGTTATTGAGATGACATAATAATTTTTATTAATAAGCTTTTTTATGCAATACAAGATTAAAATATGTATAATGTGTTGATTCATTCATTGCATCACATGAAGTCATCCTGACTTTAGTAGGAAACATTTCTCACTTTCCATCCTATATTACCCGTAGCTTTTCAAAAAGCTTTGTTAATAAAAATTGCTGTAAAGTTTTAATGTCCATATAGAAAAAAAGTAATGAAATGTTTGAATGTACGTAAGAATTGAAGTACAGATGAGAACGTAGACCATCTAGGCTGGAATTCTGTTTCCAGTAATGACAAACACCAGATGCTTCAGAGCAAATGAATGAACGTATTGGATAATCAAAGAAGAGAAATGTTTTCACTGAGTAGATTTCTCCCTAACCTTATATAATTTTTATTGGCTTTGTCTCACAGTGGCAAATTTATATATCAGTTCTGTTCTTTCCTTTTGTTTTTTTTGGTCAGTGTAACTGGATTTTCTTTCTGCCTGTGGAAACATTCCAGTCTTTGGGAGATCTTGGTAACCCTAAACTCTTAATGCTATATATGGCAAGAAGTCAGACAGGTCAATTGTTTGCATAGGTCAGTTGTGTTCTGTGGGGAGAAAAAAAAGAAGTATCCTTCCTTAGTAGCATTTTGAATTTGATTGACTCCATCCCTGTTAACTTTAGATTATGTGGAATATACTTTTTTAAAACCCCTGAGAAAACTAGTTTTGAAATTAGTATTTGGGTACAATAATGCTCAATTTTTCTTAGGAAAGTGAATGATTCTGTATATTCTCAGTGTTTTCCAGTCTACCAATCAAGTGTTTTAGTGTTTTGCAAGCCTCTAGTATAATTACTCAGGTCCATTGCTTCAAGGAGTTAGGATGAAATGAAGTATTTTCCCCTTGAAGTCTTTCCTGACAGTTTCTGCTGGTGTTAAGTGCATTGGAGAAACCTTTATGTGGGAGGTTTCTTGGAACTATGTTATGGTGAACCTTGAGTTATAGGTATAACAGATCACTTATATGACAGATCACCAGCATCATCCTGGCTTCAAGTCATTTAAATTATGAAAACTGTCTTTGTTCTCTTCTGTAGAAAAATACTAAGGGGAGGGTGCAGATGCATGTGTTTCAATTCATGATCATCCTAACATACGTGCTGCCCTGCCTAGTTTTATATGGGCATGTGGTTTGAAATGTCCATTGTACAGAGGGAGAGGACCAGTCAAGAATGGAATTTGTACACCTCCACTTTGATAATTGTTGACAGAAAGGCTTGAAGGACACTCATAACTTTGGCTACACGGCCTCACCTGTTTTTCCAATGTACAGATAGAATCTCTTAATAAAAATGGTAACTTTTGAGGGATTTTACAGGATAGAAGCCTAGGAGCTTCTCCTGTCCTGGGTAATTCAGAAACTAATATATTTTCTGTCCTACAGCTTGCTAATGCAATTAAATAAGTTCTGCCTTTGTTCTTAGTTTGATTCCACATTTCATCCTTCATCTGATCTTTGATTACTCTTTCAATAGATTTCATTTGCCAAAATACAATGGTGTTACGGAAAGAGAAAATAGTGAAAAGCATCTGCAACATATGCATGGCACTACTCAGTTGAGCAGAGGAAAGACCTGGGCTCCTGGGAAAAAATTGCCCTGCAGATGATCTCTTTCTGTTGTAAAGGGCACTGTGACTCGGTGACACCCAGAGAGGCCTGTGGCAGGAAGACTAACTATTTTGTGATTGGTTTACATCAGATTTTAAAAAGTCCATAGGGCTTCTGGGCATGATGAGATGAGTATTTTGGCAAATGAAGGGCTTGGCAGGTATAAATCAGCACACAGCTCACTCAAGCTGACAATGTATTATAACTACTCTGGCTTTATATGGAGGAACTAATTTCTCTTGAAGTAATGATTGTGTTTCCATGCATAAAAACCACAACTCGGATAATCCGAAACCTTTAAAAGTATCATTCCTTGAGACTAAGTCCTCAGACAACCTGCCCTCTCAGACAACAATACCAGAGGAAGAGGCAGAAGAAGGGAGTTTCTACTTGAACAGGGTTCAGGTTTATGGTGAAATCAAAGTAGAAGACCTGCTGGTTGAAAGTCAGCTTTCTGTTACATTTACTCTTGTATTGCCTGCACATTTCTGCTGAATCATAGGGGCTTTTACACACACCCCAGGAGTCGCTCATGCAGTAATTTGGAAAAATTCCTTTTCACAAACAAGGGAATGTTTGGAAATACCATACTGTCATAAAGCAGAGGCTGAATTTCCACAGGGGCTTCAAGTGCACACTTATTACTGTATGTACTGTTCAAAGCATAACAGCGTTACATAATTTTTTTTCCTCATTTATTATTCTACCACTGCTTGAGTTGACAAAGTCTATTAATTCCTTCAAAGCCATTCAGATTCATGATTTTACAACACGGTCTACTTCATAAGACCTCTTTTTTCTACTGTTTCTTGATACAATCCTGCTAGAATCAGTCTGATGAAAAACTTCTCGGGTATAATTTTCCAAGAAGTAGTTTTCTGGTTTATAAAATTAAAACAAAAGTAGAAGTCTCTGTGAAATAATAATATCAAATAGAAGCTTACACAATAAACTTAAAAAAAATAATCCCCAAAGCAGTATGTGAGGCCTAAGTGGAGGGATTTAATCACAGTTACTTTGCGTGTATTTTTATTAGATCTACCCAGACTCTTAAAAGCAATATACTGACAGGCTTATCACTGTTTCGATGGAGGAAACCTCAGCTGAGGGATCCAGAGAGACTCTGTGTGGCTGGGATAAAACCTCCTCCCAGAAACAAGCTCGGAACCCACAGCCTCAGCAGTGCTGCCACTTTCCTCCCTTCCCCCGTTTTCATCCCTTAACCAAAACGTAGGGACGTAACATTCAGGTGTGATAAAGTCATAACCATCACTCGATGAGCGCTTCTGAAGTTTGTCCTCTGCAAGCAAATCTAGTTTGCCCAGCAATGGCATGCATGTTCATCAGGTATGACCCTCTGGCCATTCAAGTACGCCACCAGTATTTTCTCCCCATAATCATCCCAGAAGGAGGTCAGGGACCCTTGCAGTGGTTTCCATCCTTTCTTGCCCCCTTTTACATTTCTTATGACTCTTCTGCTATTGTTCATGTGGTTCAGGTTCAATGTGGCTGATCTCTGAAAGAGAACTCCTGTAGGCAGGAACTCCTGTAGGTAGAATTCCTGAGGCAAATGCAGCAAAACTTTGTACCGCTTTCATAAAGCCTGCAGGAACATAAGGACTGGTGGCACTGAGAGTCCCTTGGAAATGGAGACTGAGGCTTCATCTGTCAGCTTCACCAATAGCTCTATAAGTCCATCTTACATCTCCAAACTTGGTGAGGCCACTGGGAGCGCTGGCTGGTGTCATTGCAAAGCTCCTCTCCATCATGACCGAGAAGGATGAGGAGACCCTGAAAACTGGTCAAATATTATTCCTATCTTCAAAACAGGCCAAAAAGACAATCCAGTGACCAATCCACAATTTTCACCCTCCTTTTGATTCTTAGGAAAATCATGAAGTGTGTCCTCTTGGAGCACATTTTTGAGTGCATGAAGTCAGTTTTTCTTGGGAACAGTCAGAATAGATGCGTCAAGCTAAGACCTTAATCTTAATGGACTTAATGATAAATGCAGATCCAGATTGCAAATCTGCATTTCTTTAACTGACCATGGGTATGCTGTCTATAGCCATGGGGTCTCCAGAGCCAGCCCATACCCCATTTGTTGGAACACCATGCCTGTGCTCCTCTACGCCGCATCCAGTTTCTCCACGTCTTAAGGCCTCTGCTCTTACAGCAGGCCTGTATTTCGCTATATTAAACCATTCCGTTTAGTATAGAAAAATACATAAGGTGAGCTTATGACATTTTTACGACATTTTAAAGTCACAAACCCATGGTGGTACTGTAAAAAGACAAACAAAAGTAAAGCAAATTAGCCACAGACTCCTGATCAATGACAAAAAATGTAATAGATAAACCAAGTAAAAGAAAGCTGCAAGCATGTCAAGGAAAGTTCAGAGAGAGCAAGCATGACAGACTCAGTCCAAACCTTACGGCTTCCTAGTGGCAATGGTTTGTTACCATATTACTTGGTCACACAATTGGCATACATTCAAACAAGAGATGTTTGAAATGGGTATATGGAGAAACTTGTTTCCCATGAAGATAGTTGGGGAAAGGAATAGGTTGCCCAGAGAGGTTGTGCTGTCTCTGTCTATGGAGTTTTTCAAGTCTTGACTGGATAAAGCCGGGAGCAGCCTGGTCTGATCTCATACCTGACTCTGCTTTGAGCAGGACGTTGGACTAGAGGCCTTCTTCCATCCCCTTCCAGCCTGAATTATCCTGTGATTCTGTGAAACTGCCGCAACTACAGGTAGCTCAAAGATTCCTTTAAGCGCCGACATGATAACCACAGAGATTGCCTCAGCAGTGCTCGCACTGGCCTGTGAATGTGATGGGGAGCCCAGGCACGCAGTCTGTAGTTGTGAGGAACAGTCTGGGAGAACGATCCTGTCATTGGGGCAGGAGAAACCATGGCAGCTCGGCATGGTACCTGGGAAGCAGAGACCCTCAGTAGCATAGGCGGTCACATGCCTTCGGTTTGTTCTCGTCTATTTGCTTAGCACAACATTTCTCTTTACTTATTTGAGAACCTTTCACCTGCATTGTCTGCATTATTTGACAGACTATAATAAAAGGAATGTTTTATTGACCTCTTGAGAGCACTTGAGGCCTGAAACGAAGGACAGAAGGCTATTATACTTAATTCATGTTTACTGTAACAACAACTTTTTCAGCTGTTTTTTTAATGATATTTCTCTGAGCCATCAGTGCCAGGGCAGCCCTAAGAAAAGGTCTTTAACAATACTTTTATTCTGAGTGGACTGTGAAGGGTTTCATACTGTTTCTTGTCAGCTTTCTCTCAGTGTCCTGCCCTTTTTCTCAGGACAAAGCTCATCCTGGAAAACATGGGTGGCCTCTTTGAAGAAGATAATGCCTCGCTGTAGACTGCATATTCTGACTTCATCTCAGGAGGAAGACTGGCTTCTTACATATTTCATTTATACTGTTAGGGGTGCATAGAAAGAGGCTATTTATCTCATTGCTTTGGCCAGATGGAAAAAAAAAAAAAGCAGCCACAAGGAGGTTTTGCTTTAGTTGTCCTGAATAATTAACATTTATGATAAAAGGTGACAGGACAATCTGGCATTTGGTAGTGGCTGGCAAAGTAAGTTGGCTATAAGGCCAGAGGGCAAAATGTAGGAGATGATTGCCTGAAGTGGAAAAGAAATATGACTTTGGAAATGAGGTAAAGATTTAAGTGTCTTAGGGGAGCTAAGAGCAGAGATTTAAATAGTCAAAGTGCTTGGGTACCAGGCAATCTTGCCAAGGTAGACATGGATGGCCTCATTCACAGCCTTCCTTCCTGCTATATCTAGCCATGGGCCAGGCAGGGGCCATGGCAGTGTCCAGCCTGGCTGGAGCACTTGGACTGGCAGGATAACCTTCCCCTTTGCATGGACTGGCAAATGCACAGAAAGCCGTGATGAGTCTGACAACATATTCTAAGCTGAGATCAACCTCATCTTGATGAGAAGCTGATAAAGTAAAACTACTAAACATGTCTGGTGGTAATAATGGAGCCAAGTGAACGGACAGGAGTTCGTATGATTACTTATGAATCATATGGCCAACAGCTCCATTTACCATGGTAGCAACCATGGCGTCAAAAGTGATTATGCAGAATAACAACATCGTATTACGGATTTTGATGACATGAGGCATGTGAATAAGTGACAGCAATGTATTAGTTTCCCTGCATGGAGACCACCTGCCAGGCCCCTCAGGTACTTAACCTTTAGATCAAAAGCATGGGAGACATGGAAGGGGAGTCCCAGCTCAGGAAGAGGACAAGGAGATGTTTCAGGAAACCTGATAACCCAGAGGCAAAACTAGAAATATTTTGGATGTTTGACTTTTCTCGAGAAAACACCAATTTTATTTAGAAAGAAAAGGAAAAAGGTTTTCTCTTAAATATCATTTTGTCAAAACACTTTTCAGTCACCCCATCATAGGTATGAGACTTCAATTTGCTATTACGCTCTCTTATTACAGACAATGGTGGAAAACCAGCTTCTCTTCTGCAAGAATATCCAAACATTCGAGATACTGTTTCATTCCGAAGCAAAGTAATTGCTGTTTTTCACAAAAGGGAGTAACATGGTTCAGGAACATACAGCATCTCCTCTTTCTGCCAGGTCTTCAGTCTGCTTGGGGTTGCTCCTACTCAGGGCCCACCTCTAGGAGGGACAAGACAAATTCCTAGTAAAAGCCCAGACTCCCAAGCTGGCTGAATGAGTGGTGGGAAGCCCAACCTGCTCCCCGCTCTGGACAGGGAAAATCATGTGTCTGGGAGTGCCCAGGAGTCCTGATGTCAGGGGGGCTGCTATGGGGTTGTGGGCTTGGGACCACTTGGCTATGGTGCAGCTGAAGAGCACCTGGCAGGTCTGAGCTTCTCATCTTGGGTTCTGGGATGGGCTCAGCACCTGCCTGCCTCAGGGGCCACCCGGCAAGCAGGAGAGGTGTCAGGAAGCCCGTTGGTGAGGCAGGGCATGACTCCACAGACGTTGCCAGAGCAGCACCTACATCTTCACCTTCAGCAGACCAGTGCATACAGGATAAGCTGTCAGGCTGGAACTGGCATTTCTGAGCTGAGAAACTTTGCCAGAACGTTTGTGGCTTGCTTTCCCCACTGATGTTACTAGGAGAGGGATGTGAAGTGCTTACGATGGAGCCTTGTCAAAGGATTTATAAATGATTTCATGTTTTCAAATAAAATAATTCCCATAGGGTTGTGCTCCTTTTTATCACATGTTAATAATCCATGAACACTGAGGGTATATCTATATGGCAAAATGCAGTACTGTGCAGAAGCTGTTGCTGAAACCAGTACAGTCCCATTAGGGGGACAGTCCACCTGGCTAATTGTCAGAGCTTACTGATGTACACATGGGCAAGACTGAATGCTTCATGCACACTCTGTATAGAGACCTCCAGCATGACGCTGGCTGAGAACAATTTCGAAGATATTAGCTGAGGGAAGAGAGAGCGTGAGGCTGAATAAACCATTTAACCACAGGGCATCACAGGTTGTCCAAGGACACTTTTTTTCCCCAATGCAGTGAAAAGAATTTCAATGGCTCCCCAAAACAAGAGTGGAAAGCAGCCCTGAGGACCTTATACCACATCTTCTCAGGTTCAAGAAAGCAGGAACGGGGAAAAAATGCTGGTTTTGTCGTCTTCATCACTTTCAGCTTGCCATCCTGCAGTTGTGAAGAACTAATTTCTCTGATCTTTTGCCCAAGGAGTTTTAATCAACTGATATAGTTAGCTGCTCTGGCTTAAGCAGGTATGAATGTGCCTTTAATAATGCAGGGTAGGTTTGAATTGACATGGGGGAGAGGAGAGACCTGGAAACGCTGAAGGACTGCTGTGTCTAATTCCTTACCCCAGAAGATTTTCAAGACAATGAGGTTCAGTGAATTAGGCTAAATTATCACTGTAAAGTTTACTGTAAAGCTATGGAAAAGCCTGACATTTGAGAATGGGTCCAAGAATAAAACTGCAGCAGTTTATAGTGTGCCTAACAGCAGAGTGTACTACAGAGTCCCTCACAGGGCTAACTGTGTGAGAAGATGCTGATGGTAAATGTGCCCGCATCTTCCAGAGAGACGTTCCTGTTAATAACAGGTGCTGCTGCTAGAAAATGTCATATCTTTTTTCCCCCATCAAACACAAAACAGAAAACGTGTAAACTACAGCTAGACAGAAATGGTGACTTCTATCAGCAGAATACCCAAGTTAGCTAACTCCCACACCTGAAATTGTTCTGGAAGGCTTACATTTCTGACAATGCTTGTGACTCGTAATGGATTTGGTTGCTGGAATCGAAGTAAAGGTAATGCAAGTTTGCTATCGTCATCAACAGCAGGTGATAAAAATAAAGGTCAGCAAAACATGAAGGCTGAAACTTACAGAAAAATCAGTAAAAACCTTCACCCATCTCACTTTTGCAGGCTCTCCCACAAATGATTTCATCTGTCAAAATATTACATGTCTTGCAGAAAATATTACTTACAAAATAAGCAAGCACAAATAAGTCTGGAAGCATATAATTAAAGTTGTGACCTGTTTCTTTACTGATGTAATTTTAATTTCTCATTCTTATTCCTAACTAGCAAGTAACCACTGATTTTTAATGTCTTTAACTTTACTCTTTTTACTCCAGAGTGGAAATAGTTCTGTTCTTTGGGGAACAGAAATGGAGGCAGGGAGGAAGCTCCCGGCAGGGGAAGGAGAGGCTGGATGGTGAGTGGTGGCACAAGGAGGGGGCAAAGGGAAGCGCTGGGGCAGGGGTGGCTCAGCAGCGGCCGGGGCAGAGCTCGGAGCCAGGACCTGGAGAAGAAGGTGCAGGGCAGCAGGGACAAGACTTGGTGGGGAGATGTGCAATGGGCTGTCCCCACCGCACGGGATGCGAACATGCCCTTAGAGACCTCAGCATAACACGTTTGATGTCCTTTCACTCTGAGGGATTGCTGTTCTCACCTTCACGCTGACTCGGCTGGGCAGGAATAGTATTTGGTTGCCTATGGCATACCAACACTGGTGTTATTTCACTGGTTATGACATAGCAAATCTTCCACCTAAGTAAAAGGTCTTAATAAGGGAAAAGCTGTCATCCAGTGCAGCACTGCCCTTTTGAAGGGATAAAAAGGTGCTCTTCCTATGCAAGATATGTATTTTTATGTATGTCTGTCTGTCTGACATTAGAAGCAGTGAATTTACATGCAGGCACAAATGTTCATGGCCATTCTCTCCAGCCGTTAAGAGGTGCCTGGAAAACTTCGTTCTGCAGGCAAACTAGTTAGTGGAAGAAGGGCTCTGGTAAGAAGGTTTTGACAGCAAGCTGCCATGAATCGTTTCTGCTTCAATCTCCCCACAGGGTGAAAAGGACTTTTCTTCCCTCCAGAACACATATTCTTTAATGGAATTCCCTAATGGGAAGATGGGAAACAAGGAGGCTGGAAAGCAGACTCAGTCACCTTTCTCTGCATGCAGTTTCAGTCCTGCTCATGTTTTTGTGGTTATTTCATTTGCGTATGCTGTCCTGCAAAGAGAATATATACCTCCCCAGTGCCAACTAATGGAGATTCTCCATTTAGCCCAGTGGGGAAGATTCAGTGCTTCTGGCACTAATGATTACAGGTTAGCTCTTCTGTGTGTAGCTTCGCAGGTTATTTTTTCTTTGTCTATGGAGAGCCTGGATCATTACAGAAGCATGAATTGTTGTATAATACTAGCTAATAATTGATTTTTCTGTTCATTTGACAGGAAAAAATAGACTCAGACTATAAAACTTTCTGATCTTCATTCTTCTAAAACAACCCCTCTCACCAAGCAGTTAATCTGACATAAAGAAAAGAGCATTCAAAAATAGCCAAAAGGAATAACAAGATTCAAAAGGTAAAGTGGCTGGTGAGAAAGAAAAAGAAAACCTTAAAGTGCCTACTAATGGTGGTCAAGAAGAGTTGAGCTGCAGAAATGGTAGCAAAGGGTAGAAGGGTGTATATTTGCTCAGTGGCTCAGTGATAAAACCACAGTGTGCAGAAGTAGAAGATCTTGATTCACTGGCCTCTGAGAAAAGCTGAATTGATGTCAGCTGCCTGCAGCAGCATGGAGAAGGACTCTGCTCAGCATGTATGTGCCCCATACATGCATTGTGCTGGAAGCTGGGAACCCAGATTCAAAGTTACTCTGCCTTGCTCAAAGCAAGGGTTAAAGTAAACGTTCATTAGTTTTTAATACTTTTTAAAGGAACTGGTTAAATTAGAAAAAAACATGGAAAGTCAGAGGTATAATAGGTCCTATCTAGCACAGTGAGGATTTGGGAATCTGTTGAGACCTCTCTAAGCCAAGAGCTCTGAGTGATTTAGAGACTTACAATGGAGAGCTATTGGCTATCACTGAAAGATTAAAGAGTTAAATGCCATGGAAAGATATTCTGACAAATTTTAATACAGGAATGGGATAGAATACGATTTATTGAAGTCTTTGTTTTGAGGAAACAAAATATCATGGACATTTTTATGTTTAAATTTGAAAATATCAAGCAAAGTTAGAAAAAAGTTGGAACAAACCACATTTCACAGTATTTCAGTTTAAACATTTTGTAACATTTGATGCTAAATTATTATAAAATGTGACAGTTTTCAGAAAATCTTTTCTAATAAAAAATAATCTTCAAAAATGTTTGCAGGATGTTTATTTAATAAGGCTTAAATGAAGAGAATAAACATTTATGCCTCTTTCTTCATGAGACGAAAACAGCATAAAAAAATGTGATCACCATTCTCTGTTTATCATATGAAAAAAAAAATTGTGTTTACACTAGAGAACTGTAGGAGTAGTTAGTGTTCATAATAACAATAAATACTGGCCAAAGCAATTCAAAAGTTTTTTAGTCAGTAAATCATTTTGCACAACTTCACCTGAGAGGAATTGAGTCAAGGAATAGTTCAGAATAGGCTGCTCACTGCTTATTTGTTTGAAAGGGTGGATCTGGATTTGTTCTTTAATTTCTATTCTCACATGACAAAATCTGAGTTTTTAACTCCATTTATGTAAACTGTTTTAGTTGTGTACTGCCCGTTTATCTCAATAAAGCAATGAAGGTTGCTGATCAGGATGGGTTACAAAAAGTCTCTGCTGACAGAGAGTAATTTTTCATATTGAACAGCCA
>NW_010554393.1:0-10209 GCF_000687285.1 Phaethon lepturus | reverse complement strand
AGAGAAAAAACAACTTTAATAGCATGCAATGTAACTAGAATTCCCTGTTCCTTTGCTAGTTTGTAGTTGGTAAATAACTTCCAGAAACTCATTCCCTTTGGTCTAATTCCATTGCTTCTCTAGCTAATAAAAATGTTTGCAGAAACAGCAGGGGTTATAATACCTGTTCTCTTAGTTCTTCACTTGATGCAGTCTCTTATAGTTCCTAATATTTGCAATTATAGCAGAAATGTTTGTCGTCCAATAGTCAAAGATCCTTTATTGTTGTTTTGATAGTATAATCATATTTTCCAATGTTTACAACTTGACTATCAACCTTTCCCCATGTTGGAATCCTGGCCCCATAATTTTTAAATGGTGAATTAATAGGTTGCTTTTCATTTTATATTGCTGATTAGAACTATCTGATCATGTGCTATTAGTACAACTTCATTTATAGTTTTATTTTTGTCTGTAAAGCTTTGTGTATGGAATACATTTGATCCAAGGGCTGATTTCTGGGTTACTCTGGAGAGGCAGAGAAGGCTCGAAACTGTACCGTGGTGCACTCCCATCCAGAGGCACTCACCTGGCAGTTCAGGTTTAGGCAGAGCATGATTTCACAGAATCATTAAGGTTGGAAAAGACCTTTAAGATCAAGTCCAACCATCAACCCGACACCACCATGCTCACCAAACCATGTCCTGAAGTGCCACGTCTACATGATTTTTGAACACTTCCAGTAATGGCGACTCCACCACCTCCCTGGGCAGCCTGTTCCAATGCCTGACCACTCTCTCAGTGAAGAAATTTTTCCTAATATCCAATCTAAACCTCCCCTGGTGCAACTTGAGGCCATTTCCTCTCGTCCTATCACTAGTTACTTGGGAGAAGAGACCAACACCCACCTCACCACAACCCCCTTTCAGGTAGTTGTAGAGAGCGATAAGGTCTCCCCTCAGCCTCCTCTTCTCCAGGCTAAACAACCCCAGTTCCCTCAGCCGCTCCTCATAAGATATGTTTCCCACACCCCTCACCAGCTTTGTTGCCATTCTCTTGGACACGCTTGAACACCTCAATGTCCTTCTTGTAGTGAGGGGCCCAAAACTGGACACAGTAGTCGAGGTGTGGCCTCAGCCTCACCAGTGCCGAGTACAGGGGCACAATCTCTTCCTTACTCCTGCTGGTCACACTATTTCTGATACAGGCCAGGACGCTGTTGGCCTTCTTGGCCACCTGGGCACACTGCCGGCTCATGTTCAGCCGGCTGTCAACCAGCACCCCAGGTCCCTTTCCGCCGGGCAGGTCTCCAGCCACTCCTCCCCAAGCCTGTAGCGTTGCGTGAGGTTGTTGTGACACAAGTGCAGGACCCAGCACTTGGCCTTATTAAACCTCATACGGTTGACCTTGGCCCATCGATCCATCTGCAGAGCCCTCCTACCCTCCAGCAGATCAACACTCCCGCCCAGCTTGATGTTGTCTGCAAACTTACTGAGGGAGCACTCGGTCCCCTCCCTCATATGGTTGACCTTGGCCCATCGATCCATCTGCAGAGCCCTCCTACCCTCCAGCAGATCAACACTCCCGCCCAGCTTGATGTTGTCTGCAAACTTACTGAGGGAGCACTCGGTCCCCTCATCCAGATCATCAGTAAAGATATTGAACAAGACCAGCCCCAAAACTGAGCACTAGGTGCTCACAGTCACACCACTTGTGACTGGCTGCCAACTGGATTTAACTCCATTCACCACGACTCTCTCTTTCCTCCAAAACCTGGGAGCTACTCTTTGCAGAGAGAGCAGATGAAAAATCTACTTGAGTTAATGATACCTCGGTTAAATACTCCCCCGTGGTAGTAGGAATCCCTTTTGTTCGCTTGGATACCTTCCTGTGAGTGAGCTCCAGACCCATCCCTATCCCTAGAGGTACCTTTTCTGATGTAAAATTAGATTTGAATGTGTGAACTTTTTTTAATCCCCTGTCCTCTCCCACCTTAAGAACCTTGTAACAGTGGTCATAATTTCTCCTAAACAGACTTTTCTGTCTTGCCTGATTATTTTCTCACAATTGTTTCTCTCAGTGTCTTTCAGCTGAAAGACATTTTGTTATTCCCAGTTATAAGACTTCAAGTCTGTAATTTTCCTTTCCTACATAGCACAAGTAAATGTATTTTCATAGAGGCTCAGCTCATATTTTCTGCTGTGGGATTTTCCTCTCCTCCCCCCGCCCCACCTTGTTACTTTTCATGTTACTGTGCCATCAAAAAATTATTTGTAGTTTCCCAGCTAAACTTTTCAGCCATTCTTTTATACCGCTTTCACAGCAGTGCTCTTGAATGCCTGACTGACCCACCATTTTTTTACATAGCTACTGTCAGACAGAATTTTAGCAGGGCCTGTTGCAATAGGACAAGGGGTAATGGTTTTAAACTAAACTAGGGCAGATTTCAACTAGATCTAAGGAAGAAATTTTTTACAATGATGGTGGTGAAGCAGTGGGACAGGCTGCTCAGAGAGGTGGTAGATGCCCCATCCCTGGAAACATTCCAGCTCAGGTTGGACGGGGGCTCTGAGCCACCTGATCTAGTTGAAGATGTCCCTGCTCATTGCAAGGGGGGTTGGACTAGATGGCCTTGAAAAGTCCCTTCCAACCCAAACTAGTCTATGATTCTAGGATTCTAAATAATTTTTCTGACATACGGTAGGCTGGTCTTTGAAGACATTAGAAAGGTTCTTAAATGCAGTTTGTTATATAGAACTATAGGACTGTGTTCTATATAACAGTTCTATAGGACTGTGCTTGGCAATACTTTGGGATTTATTAGCATTTTCATTTTGTATTTGACTGCCTTCTTCATTGGATACTCCAGCTGACCATATTGCACTGCATTCTCACAAGTCAAATGAAGCAAGCAAAATTAGGTTGCTGCCTGACCACCGCAACAGGACAGGAGTTAAGGATGAGATGACAACTATCCTAGGCTTTAGAATGTAAGTAATGGCCTATTGGACTAGACCTTGATCCACCCTTAAGAGTGGTCTACCTCTGACAGCTGCACTAGCAGATTTATTCTAGGATGTCATGAGAGTCTGGCCACTATGTGGTCCATTCCTTTTGTACTCCACCAATATCCAATTTAAAGAAAACAAAAAAGAAAAGGAAAAAATCAGAGCTTTTCACTTTTCAGAATACTGTGCCTATAAAATTTTACATCACTGGAGTTATAAACGGCAAACCCCATTATTATTCCTGTAGCTCTACTCCAGAGCATGTCTTTTATGTGAAACCACAAAGTTAAAATAAGGAAAGCACTGAAAGCAAAAGAAAATGCTTTTGAATACTTAGCATTTTTCTACATAATCTTCAGTATTACTCAATGTTTCAAAACTTCCCCTTGTGACATTCCATCTAATCATGAACATAATTGACCAGAAAATTATTATTTTCAGATACAGTGACAGCGTTATCAGCACCTGAACTTTGCTTTCTCCAATATGTAGCAAAAACAACTGGAGGGGCTTTGTGAGTCTTGATAAACATATTCTATTCTCTCTCAGCATACATAGCTGTTTTCACTGACAGCACCTAGTGGTCTTGTCCTGGTCAGTCTCTGCTGCAGTAGGTGATTTTGGCTTCACTCTGCACCTGCTGCTCTCAGTGAGATATCTGCACTGGCTTTTCAGTGGTGCAAAATTTCTCTGCACACCCCCATCTAGGACTGAAGCACCTTAAACCATGCCCTTTCAGACCTTCTCTGTACAAATAACCAGCAAGAAACCCGAGAAACCATGGTCCGGAGAACTTGTTTCATCAAAGGTGGGTGATATAGATAGGCAGGAGTAGGAATTTTATGGGACACCAATGAGTTGGATGTGCTGTGGTTAAAAATCCTTATTTTAAGCATGTTCCATATTGGGATTTTCTATGGATATCCTGAAAGAAAACATTTGTCTTTATCAGCCTTTCCAGAGTTTCAGGTCTTCTGCAGTTTTCCTTGTTGGCAGGAGAGTGGAAGCTGCCTGATGTTGATTCAACTTGTGAATTTCAAATATCTGGTGATTCAAAAGGTAAGCTATTCGAATTCCCATACCAAAACTTCTACCCCTTCCAATGATAATATCTGTAAACTGAAATGTGATAGCATATTTATACCATCTCAGAAAAATGATAATCTTCTGTTACCCAGTTGTCTTTGGGAGAAGCATTATTTGGCTAACATTCGCCTTATCTTAGAAGAGCCTATTTTTCAAATATTTTATCTGATGAATTTCAAAGGCTGTTTCATAAATTATCTGGTGATTTTCCTTGATCATATCACAGCTTGGTGGGATCTGTGTTTCATAAAGAAGTGATATATGGAGAACCAAAGGGATGCTCACTTAAAAAATGTAAATCCTTTCCCCAAGTTTCTAGCCAGAGGAAGAACAAATATCTCTGATCATCACCTGTATGAAACGAACAACTTGGTCTGTGGAGGTGAAGAGAAAGATGAGACAATCACAGCTCCACTTTGAATAAAAATATTTTATTTTTTAGCTTTAGTCTTCTGATGTTTTCATATTTCCCTAAAAACTTAAATTTTCTGCAACAAATTAATGGTTTACTCACTAGTTCTAAAACCAGAATGAATACTTTTATATAACTAAATACTGTGGTGATAAAATCACTGTGTGTACATTCCTAAGTATCTACCTCTATGTAACTAAAACATAGTTTAGAATATTGTGGGAAGAGATTATAAGCAAAATTGGTTGTTAATTTAGAAACATACTGAAATATTTGCTAACAACTTGTAAATCTGGTTTTGGATTCCATCATTACATGTAACACATCCTATTAATTAAAATGGATGTTTCTTATGCATAACTTTGACCCACATATTTTGAGCTGTGACTTAGATAGCTGTGCCATTCATACCACTCTTTGCAAGTGGAAATGAGATTTTATTTTCTCTCTTGATCTCTGATCAGGGTATTATGCTGGGGGTCATTAGACCTTTTACATAGAAATGGGATTTTTTAAT
Source organism: Phaethon lepturus (assembly GCF_000687285.1). Classification (NCBI taxonomy): domain Eukaryota; kingdom Metazoa; phylum Chordata; class Aves; order Phaethontiformes; family Phaethontidae; genus Phaethon; species Phaethon lepturus. The sequence continues at coordinate 5,207 of NW_010554393.1, read as the reverse complement.
GGGAAGACTGAGATCCTAAAAAAGCAAAGCACTTCCATGAAATTATTTCTTTTGGAAAATCTAACGGGAACAATTGTACTTCACAACTTGTGAACTAGGCAGGTTTTCAGTTCTGACTAGTGTCATGTGGCATGAGTGTGTCTGCCTCTGCAGTTACACAGCTATAAGGACCATCTCTGAATCACTTTGTTTCTGAGGTCTGGAACAACCACTCTACACAATAGTCCTAGGTGAGGAAATCCAGATCATCTGATTTCCCCATCTGTTCAGCTCCCACAGCCAGAGACATGGTGTCCAAAGTATCAGACCCTAAAAGTTTAAGTTTGAAGTCAGGTTTTCAGGCTTAAGCTTCTGGATCTGTGGCATCTTCTCCATCTGATTTGTCTCAAGCACAGCTTGTCCCTGAGCCTGAGGAACCAAATGGGTCTGGAAGCCCTGGAGTCTTCACTTCTGGAGCATTCGGCATGTTCATACTGCCAGCATGTCATTTCCTACCACAAAAATGCAGAGTCAAATTCATAGTTTTTTAAAGTACCATTCCTTACTGCTCACTAATGAAAAGCAAGGGCTAAGACAAGCATTGTGTTTTGCTTACCTAGATTTTAGGGAGTTTGAGCAAGGTTGTGTTTCAGGTGAAGACACTTAAATGCAGACACCTACATGTGAGGTAGGCAGCCACACTCAATGTTACAGCCTGCAGAGTGCGAGGGCAGGATTCTATTATCAAAACTTAGGTTCCTTATTCTGGCTCAGATGTTCTTGGTATCAAAGACACCTGCAGAGACCTGTCAGATACAACGCAGTACCTACAGCAGCTGTGTGTCCTTGGGGCAGCAGCTGTAGATCAGGATGATTCTCCCTAAGCATCTGAAATGGCACCAGACACATGAATTGTGTCTCTGGTGAGGACTGACTGCATGGCCTGGGGAGCAGCTCACCTCAAGGTGGACAACAAAGGCTCAGCTTCCTTGTGGAGACCTGGTCATCCAGTGGCAGTGTTAACATCACACCAGGCACCTAAGTTTCAGCACCTCAGTTGAGTCCCCAGCAGCTCATCAGCTGAATCATGCTCTGCCTCAGCTATAGTGGAAGATTAGACACCTAACTCACAGAGAAACACCTGCTTTGAGAGTCCTAGATTTAGGTGGTTTAGCCTCATTAACAGCCCAGGATTTGAAACCCATTCCACAGACTCGCTCACTGTATTTCAGTGTTTCCTAATGGAAATATTGCAGGTGTTCAGTTCTGTTCAGCTTCCTTCAGTTTTGTCCTTCCCCCCTTGAGTCATGACTGAAATATTTCAGCTGGAAAGCCTAATGACTGTGTCCAGGTGAGCCATATGTTTGCTGACCTCATTACCTGCATCCCTGTCTCCCTTTCCCAGCTGGTCCTGACCTCCTTTGGGCCTCTCCCAGTGGGGGATACACCAGACAGTCTTCAGGAGACTTAGCTGAAAACAGAGGGATGAAGTCCTAGCCTTCCTGTTTGCTGCACAAGTCCTTCCCCTACACTGGGATACCCATGGGTTCACCAAAACATGCCTTTAAAAGGTATGTGTACACGAACACCCATTTGAATCTTTGTCGCTCTCCTCCCTGGCTGAGCCATGTTTCACATTTCTTATGCAGAGCTGATGTTGAGCAGTAGTGGCAACTTCCTGCTCTAATTATAAAAGAACATAATGACAAGGAAATGAGAAAGAAGGAAAATATCCCAAGGGTCACATGGTGTTAATATGCTCTATGAATTGGTTTTAAAGTGATTTGTAATAGGGAGGAGGGATAATTAAACTTGTATCTCTATTTCTCTGCAACATAATCCCAAGGGCTAGTTTAAGTGAAAGCATGCCCCATTCACAGTGTCATGCAACAGAGGATTTTGCTCCATACTGTATTGGACCTCAGAAGAGAATGAGGCAAGGAAGCTCTGTAAAGTGGATGACAACCACATTAGATACACCGTGAAGAACCACCTGTGTTTCACCCTCAACCTTACACGATGGAGATCTATGGCCTCTAAGCTTTGGAGGCAGTTGAGTAAGAAAGAAGACAGAGTAGTAGAGCATGGGGCAAGTAATAAATATGTGCTTTCCTGGTTGTCTTAAAACAATGTAATTGCCACCTAGTGAAACCATAATTCTCATTCTGTATCTGTCTTTTTGCAGTGTCTAAGATGTTGAGAAATACCATTTAACTTTAATAAATTCATAATTTTATTATGCTCTGCAGCAAATCTTAAGTGACTCTTCGAGATTCTTCTTCAGTTCCCCACAAATTATTATCTGGCTGGCTGTCTTCTAATCTCGATCCATACTGAATTTTAAAACAATAATAATCATTCAAGTTGACAAGTCTTTTATAAGGGAAACATTTCTATAATTAGGATTAACTCAAAATACATATTGCCCGTCCTTACTAATTCTCATGCTTATTTAGAAGCATGATTCAGCACCATACTACAGGAGCCAACTACATGAATTTTAACAACACTCCATCAATCTGTAGAAGAAAGTGACATAAGCCAATATAACTGTGTGTACAATAGATAAAACTAACCACCTCTGGAGATTTCTATTCTAGGGAAACAATTATGTACACTGAATAACCCTATACTTCCACAAGGCCTTTAGAGAAAACTTGCTGTTCGTTTGGAGGACAAGCTCTGTGAAGGCTATTGCCACTGAATTTAGCTTGTCACTGTATTGATTAAGGTAATATTATTTTTGTGCTTGATGTTGGTCCAATTTTTTATATTACTAAATCCTTCAGTACAGCAGATAGTGCCTGTAGAAGAAAGTGATTTTTTTTCCTGCGTCATTTCCATCTGGTTTATAAAAGTTAATGGTCTGTATTTTTGTTATGCTTGAAAATAAAGTGAACACAATCAGAAATAAGCGCATGTTTAAATGTCTGTCTTAGCTGAGAAGGGAGACAGAGAAGCTGACAACTGCTAACCTGAGGATAATAAGTTTGCCTACTCTGCAATTTCCTTTGTGGGTTTACTGTATCACATAATAATCGCAGATAATATCAAATAGTAATTAGCATTTGAGCAGATTTGGGGTTCATTTTCATTTTGCATATATTGATATAGCTCTACTGACTATAATAATACTTTCATTTATATCAGTTTACTATTTGGCAGTTTCTCTTCTCTGTATTTTCTGTCACTGCCAACAATGTATTTTGGAATGGGAAAACGTGAGGGAGGAACTGAGACTAAAGCAGTAGGTAAAGAGGAAAAAATACTTCAAAAGCATGATGGCAACCTGTCCCCTCAACCTCGATCAAAGATCTGGCAGTTGCAGGAACCTGATTAGCAGTGCTACGAGGAAAATACAGCTGTCCATTCCTGGTCTGCAGGTGTTGCAGTAGGTATTGTATTGTCAGACAGCCAGTGTTTTGAATCACAGTAATTATTTCTTGTAGGAAAAAAGTGTTATCCGTGTAATCATAATAGCAGTTACCCATCTGTAACAAGCTGGGCACTTGGAGAATACCATTATATCACTGAGTTTCTGACTCTGTGGTCATTAGATTTTCCTTTTTCACTCCCACTTGATGTCAGGTGTCTTCCACGCTGTCTAGTTTATTCCAGCTTCAGACGCCATGTGCTTTGAGTGCTTCAGCTCTTGAGAGCACTAGATGAGACACCTGGCCTTTGAGCAGACTCTTTTAGTGGAGAAGTGAGAGAACCTGCTCGGTTACCCTGGTGTCAGTGAGCACTGAAATGACAGTGCCCGATCTGTCATAGCCCAGAGGACAGAGCATCAGTGCAGTAGGGAAGAGGAAGTTTTCACAGAGACAGAACTGGTCTAAAACTGAATGAATGAGGTTCGTCATCCGTGAAATGTGTTCTACCTGGCAACTTCAGAAACAACAGCTTGGAAATCTAGAAAGCAACAGCATGTAGCAAATATGCCACTTATGTTCATTTCCAGGTAGAGGACTGTATATATAATTTATTTAGTCTCAAGCTTGCAAGCAGCCAACCTCTAGCCATTTAGTGCACAAAGGCTCACTGGACATTTACTGTTTGTGCTCCCACCCTGTCTTGCAGAAAAGATCTCGGAAGAAAATGACTTCAGCATGACAGCATGTGCTGCTTTGAGTCACCCGTGTTTCTTGGCTGCCTGCCTTCCAGGTGTGTGCCAAGGGTCAATGCCTCTCCTGATGTTCAGACCCTGAAACAATGGCAGTGTTCTGTGGCAGGTGGGGAGCTATACACGACAGGCACATATATTATTGTCTTTTTGCATTCTGGAATCCCTCTCGCATTTTTTTCTAAGCCAAATTCTGGTCCCATTTTGTTTGCCACTGAATTTCTTGTGTTGGGTAAGTTTACGCAACAATTACATGGATGTTAATCAAGAAGTAGTACAGGTTTTGGTTTTGTGTGTTAGAGGTATGAAATAATTTTTTGTGTTTTGTTTCAGTTCATAGATTTGATTGCTGCAGGAGACAGCTGATCATATATTTTAAAAATGTAAACCAATAATAATTCATTGACACATAAATTGATTGGCAAAACAGGTTCAGTGTATGCATCCACTCTGTAATGAGTGATAATTAAAAAATTCCAAACCATTAGCTGAGAAAGGAACTATGATTTGATCATCCAAGATTGGACAGGCAAGCTGACCCAGGGATGAACAGCAGAAGGATAATCACTTGAGTAATTATGACATCACCTACCCACATCCGTCACATATTCTGTTAAATTAACCTTTGCCGTCATAGTCAGGCTGTTGTCTGGTGTCTTCAAGTTAGAGAGATCGTATCTTTGTGTACCAGGGCATATGAAGAACAACCAAGGGATCAGGCCCAGCCAGCATGTGTTCATGAAAGGCAGGTCCTGCTTGACCAACCTGATTTCCTTCTATGACCAGGTGACCCGCCTAGTGGATGAGGGAAATGCTATGGCTGTTGTCTATTTGGACTTTAGTAAAGCCTTTGACAGCGTCTCCCACAGCATTTTCCTGGAGAAACTGGTGGCCGTGGTTTAGACAGGTTTACTCTTTGCTGGGTGAGGAACTGGCTGGATGGCTGAGCCCAGAGAGTTGTGGTGAACGGTGTTAAATCCGGCTGGTGGCCAGTCACAAGTGGTGTTCCCCAGGGCTCGGTTCTGGGGCTGGTCTTTTGTTCAATATCTTTATCGATGATTTGGATGAGGAGACCGAGTGCTCCCTCAATAAGTTTGCAGATGAC
>NW_010554392.1:58691-59045 GCF_000687285.1 Phaethon lepturus | reverse complement strand
CGGCCCCCGCGGGAGCCCCCGGCCACGCTGCTTGTGCGAGGAGATTCAGAACCTTAGTGAAAAATAGGATGGTAACAGCGAGTATGTGCCACGCCAGCTCCGCACTGCGGGCAGCTCTGGAGGAAGAGGTGTCGATGACTCAAACGAGAAAGCTTTTAGGAAAGCGTTTATGCCTGCTAGCACCTGAGCTGGCCATGGCAGCCGGCAGCTCCTGCTCCAGCTGGCCCAGGAGGCCACTGGCCTTCCGCACCGAGGCAGAGCCTGCGCTGGGCTGGGGCTGTCCCTTCCCGGTGTCCCAGAAACCGGGAACATGCTCCTCAGAAGTCCTTCGCTCCAGCCCTGACACACAAGCGG
>NW_010554392.1:25404-58647 GCF_000687285.1 Phaethon lepturus | reverse complement strand
TGCCCCGCACAGACATGCCCTCCCCTCCGTCAGGGAATATACCTACCCTTACCAGCGTGTAAAAGAAAGGGCAACGCGGAGCAACTTGAACGAGTTAGCAGTGAAAAATAACACACAGGCTCCCAGGTACAACCCTGGAGGACCAAGAGGGATCGGTGGGTTTGGCATCCCTGTTGTAGCCACTGGCCAACAGCCCTGCTGGGGAACGCCTGGAGCCATCACTCTGAGGAGTGGAGGGACACAGGCAGTTACAGCTGGGACGAGTTAAACTACACGGAATTAAGGGCACTGATTTTGAGCAAGATCATCCAGCCGGGGGTTTAAGTAATTCTCGCATTTCTGCTTTTGCTCAGGTTTTCATTAGGCACGAACTAAAGCTTCATCTCTGGTCCAGGGGCTGAGGGACAAGAAACTATTATACCTAAAGCCACTTCCTGGCTGTTTTTGTGCCCCGTGTTCATTGCTGGTAGGTAACGGAACATACGCTCCAACGTGAGCCTGCATCACCACACCAGTCTGTTTTCAGTCATTTCTGCCGATGCTTCCTCACAGCAGACCGAGCTGTGCCGATATAAGCACCTCAAAATACACAAGTCAACCCCAAACTGCTCCCCGAAATGGAGAGGGTCAGCAGCTGACCCACGGAGGAGGCTGCCTTTCACTGCCAGCACGCTGCGGAGGCATCACTTCATCAGCCGTTCGTTAGCGTCGTGCGGCACTGCAGGGCGCTTCGTGCTCGGCCCTTTCCTAAAGGGCAGGTCTGCAGAGAGAAACCTGGTTCTGCGGGGAATAAACCCAGCGTACGAGCCGCGCGGCTGCTTCTGAAGAGGGAGGGTAAGAGAAAGCTGCGCTCCAGAAGCAGCATCGTGAGGGGTAGCGCTGCTGGTATGGCTGTTCTTCCATTTTTATGGGAAGAGGGGAAATGATCTCCCCTCCTCTAGCAACCTGCGCCGATTTACCGTTGCTGGAAATAGAAACATGCCTGGGACAAGTCAGGGAGAGACACAGGGGGTGGGAGAAAAGAATAAGAGCTTTTAATACACCAGGAATTCTGCTTTTGAAACCAGAAACAGAGCACTGAAATCTCCCACTGAAAACCATCTGCACCACTGCAGTTGCACAGAGCACAGCCCTCTTCACCAGCTGGGGGGGGTGTGGAAATTAAGGCTGATTTATATGGCTGGCCTCATCCCTAAACAATTTGTTTCTAAAGGATTAACAAAACAGACTGCATTGGCTCCGGTGGCCAAGCGTGTGCTAGTGGGAAACAGAATTCATTTGTTCAGGCTCCAGCATCAAAAAAAGCAGCCAAAGGCTCAGACCTCGGCCTCACAAAGCGACGCAGCCCCGCACCGCACAAGCCATCTGCCGCGCGGTGGCACTCCTCCTCCAGCAACAGGACAAGGTGGGGACGCCGACTGCAGCAGCCCTGGGAATGATGAAAGGCTGATTTTCTTGTCTTCCTCTGCAAGCTTGCTGCATTATTAAAAGGTAGCAGAAAGCGTCGTCAAGCATCTGCACGATACCGTGCCCGATTCGGGGAGGGAGGGCCCCCTTTCCTGCGGGTGCGCTGCTCATCTGCATTTCTCCAGCCATTTTTCATTTACGACAAGAACGCTCAGGTTCGGTCTTGCAGCGCCCAATTACAATTGAAAATTATTTCAAGCATGACGATAGGGAAAGGCAGGTTACAAAACCAGCGTACGCGATCACTTCTGCAGAAGCCAGGCTGCCTCGGTAACTCCCACACTGCACAGTACGTTTCTAGGTCTGATTTGGTATTCAAGATGCTTCAAGTAGCTGTCCCTTCTTCCTTCCCCGTTGCAAGCCGTCGCAGAAATCTCTTGATGTACAAAACTGCCTTGTACTCTTCCAGTTTGTGTACAAATCAAATGAAATTCCACGATCCTTTTGTTCAGCTGCTCATTTAAAAAACAAACAAACCCACTTCCCTTATTTTCCTCCTATTTCTTCTGTTCATCAGATCGCTTCCCACCTCTGTCTCAGGCAGGTTAGACACCCATGACTCCTTTCTAGAGCACAAAATCTGAAAGGTTAGACCCATCCTTGTTTAGAACCACACTGGTGAAGTCGAAGAACGGCTGCCTGGACGCATACACAGAGCTCAATGACCTTTTTGGTGTGGCTCTTACACCAATTTATACAGTGCCTAACCCTACACATAGGTCCCTATAGGTTCCATAAGGAAGGGAAAACAAAGCTATTTTTGTTCTTTTCAGCTCTGTGTTCTGAATGGTTTCTTTCCCAGGCTGCAATTCAATCCACAGCCCAACCTCCTGAGAGCAAGATAGAGCACATGAGCGGTTACTGCCGGTATCTCGACAAGCTGCTTTAAAAAAAAAACAGCGAGGAAGCAGGAGAACAGGAGCCAAACTGCATTTGTGACACAGCAAGAGTAAGCTGGTGCACCAAGTGCCGCAAGCTAAGGACACCGACATGGAGGCTGTGATTCTACAAGGAAGAGAAGAGTACACGAGGAGTTAATCCATGTGGGAGGATACAAGGAACCATTACCAGCCTAGCACATACCAGGAAAATGTGTTGTTTACTTAAAACCGGAGTGCACTGCAGAAGTGCTCAATAGCAGCAGATCTATCACTCAATGCTGCCCCCAGCAGCAACCATTTCTAACAGATGGTACATTTTTCAATACCGAGGTTGTTTCAAGTGTCATGTACGCTGCCTTTGGAAGGCAGCAGGGGAAAAAACAAACCAAAACCCAGCAACAACAAAACAAGCAATTTTGAGAAATTCAAACTTATTCACAAGCTTTAAAAAAAGAACCAAGACCACTCTTACAGTATAAACACGCCAATTCATTCATTTTTACTGATGGTTGCATTTATGAATTTCATTCTCATGAAAAAAAGGGAATAAAAGGAAAAAAATTAAGAAAATAGCTATTTATAGAAAACAAAACAAAAAAGGGCTCAAACAGAAACCTGTGCTGATGCTTTTGATGAGCAGTCCGATGGCATTAAACATTACCTGTGCAAGCAGGCATGCTTGAAAACCTGTCTTAGTACTGTAGCTTCAGTTCCACAATCCAGGATTTCTTTTATGGTTGTTGAAAAAAAGAGAGCCTAATAGTTTCATACTGTATTTATTTAATAACTAAAATTCACAAATAAAAAGATACTTGCAAAGTCCTTTAGTTGTGTCATCCCCTCCTCCTCCACTCTACTGCTTTCAGACCCATATGCATAAAAAAATGGGCTTGGATTTTTAATTTTAACTGTTATATGATTGGTCGTTGGAGCTGAAGCACCAAATGGAGAAGATGCTTTATGGAGATGAGGGTATAACCCCTTGCCTTCCCACACACATTTTGGAGGAACATAGGAGATGTACCAGTGCCCGGACTCCTCTGCTCCCATTTCCCCCACCCAGAGCATTCCTTTCATTTTATATTTCCTCTGTTAAGTGACTGACTGTAGCCTCTTTTTTTTTTCCCCTTTCTGTCCTTGCGGGACCGCATACACGTTGGACATTGTTCATTTCTTACTCCGCCAGGCTTTGAGTCAGTGTCAAGTAGGTCCTGTTACAGCTCAGTGCTAGTTGTTTTTTAATAGGTCTTTTCATTTCAGGTAGGTTTGTGTGTCGATTCAGAAGGCTTGCTTATTTTCTTCCTTGTTTATATCTGACAAGCTGCTGGATAAGGCTATTCATACTCCAGGAACTGTTTGTGATAGAACAGCAAATATCTGCAAGAAAGCAGAGGTACAGTTTCAGCTTTCTGCTATGCGTCAGAGCAGATTAGTATTTCCATTGATGCGATCATAAAAAATGAGGACCATTAGTTTTGTTTTTCTTTTCAATTTGAAGCAATTCCAAGGACATGCCAATTCCCTACGGTAACCATGGATGGGAAGGAGGGAAGCCAGCTGAAACAATTTTACCAGCAACTCAGGAAACTGAACAGTTGTACATCAAACAGTCAAACCTTCTTGTTGTACAATCTACTTAGAACCTGAAAGCTCCAGAAGATTGGACCGTGTTGGTGCCCAGACTGGCAGCATCCATTTAACACTATCATGACACAAAATACAACAGAGGTGCTTTAAGATGCAGCTGTTGCTTTGGAGTCACATTACCAAAGCATCAGACACTTGGGATTATTGCAAACGGTCTGCCATTTACTGTTACAGAAGCAAAAAAAAGAACCAGGCATGTGGGTTAAATCTCATGTGCCCCAATCAAATCTGACTCAGATATCTACTGTCTCAATCTGGACTCAAATCTGTCTGTTAATGGGATGACATTCTTCCTGTCCTTAATTACTTTACGTGTACTGCTACATAACAGAGCTCAGCCCTCCATCAGTTACACGTCAGAGGGAAGTGGCCTCATCACTACATACTCTTTACACACCACACACTGACAAGGTCACTGCATGACTCTCTTCAAATGCTTCAAAGGACTTTTGAGATTTTCCAATTATTATCATTCCATCTCACGCCCTATGGAGCTTCCCTTATACAATCCAGATCTACTTAGTGTCAGCCTTTATCTGAACCAGGGAAAACGGATCAGAGCTCAAACCAGCCTTTATGGAGATGGATGGGCAGCAGTTGCCTCCCATATCCTTTCCTCCTTGCCTATGGTAGTTTCTTCCACCGACGTACGCCATCTGAGGACCAGAGCCAGCCACTTCTTATTGAAGAAAAACAAACTCATTTTCTGCTGACCTCAAAGCAGAAGTTACGTTGTCCAATCATTTAACACTGAAATTCAGATATTATAGATTTTTTTGTGTCCTGGTTGAAGTTCAGAAAATGAAAAAATGGGAAAAATCTATTTTAAAAAAAATTACAAACTGAACATCTGTGCCTGCAGCAATCCATGGAAATGTCAGAATAATTAAAACAAGGAACAATAAAGGCTTATCTTTCCAGTATCAGGTCCATAGTGGAAAATGCAAAATGAAGACTTCAAATTTGAAGTTACCTTCTTGAAACATGTACCAGTCCCCAATGCTTCCCTCAAATGAGGAACATCAAGATGCTTCCCTTGCAAACTACTGCTCTGCACTCCCAATACTTGTTTAATGCAAATATCTGAAACCATAACCTCAGACTGAAATCAGTTTAAAGCCATGAGCTATGAAACAGCTCCTGTTCTACATCTGCCTCCTATATAGCCTTGCCACTCTGGTTCACAGTATTTTCTTAATAGCTTTTCTTCAGATCTTTTACACTCATAGTAATCCAATGGTTCTGCAGACAGAGGTTGGATTGTGTCAGGGAGGTAAATACTGCTCCTACACTGGATGATTGTATCTCTTTGGTTTTCAGAGTCCCATCCATTAGCAAGCAAGAGTTTGGACATGAGTACCAGTTACAGACACTGCAGAGTCAGCTGACGGTCCTCATCCTTCCCCTCTTCTTCCTTCAACAAATCCAAGATTATAAAGTAACATTCTGAAGCACTGATACATACACAGAGACGTAGCTATTCAGAGAGAGAAATTAAGTCTTCTCTATGACGAAAGGGTCTTTTAACTGAAAGTAAGGAAAACCCAACAAAGGTCAGAGTTTCCCTTCCGTTCCCCTTTCCAGTTCACAACTTACCCTTCACTGTCTAGCACATCCTTAATGCTAGCCTTGGTGATAATGGCATCATCACACTTGAACCACTGGTCTTTGTGCTGCCGGATGAAGCTGGTATAGTGCCCACTCTCCAAGGTTCCCTGGTGATTAACTACTGCAAACAAGGAATACCTGGTACAGAAAAAAGTTAATGAATATGTGGATCAAAAGGGGAAAACCAACTGACATTTTAAGCAAAAGTTTATGTTCATAAACACGTACAGCAACAGTAAAGGATCTGACCCATCAATAAAACACCAGCTCTTAACATTGACTGGGAAGAGGGTATCCTTGCCCAGGGAAAAAAACCATGTTTTTCTTTTCCTGTCTTGCTATTACTGCAACACTCCAGTCTGATGACAGCCATCAGCTTCACCAATACTGGCTACCAAAGATTTTTCCTCTAAAATAGATCAATATTATGATGCATTCCTGAAGAGGACCACTGATTATCTAAGTCTGACCTTCTATTTCCCTGAAGAGGACCACTGATTATCTAAGTCTGACCTTCTATTTCCCTGAATTAGTTACTTTTAGTGAATCAGAAAAATGCATCTGAGTTATGGGGATGGGGGTAAATTTATATATAGCTAATCTTAAATATTCCTAGTGATAAGTTGCTGTCCTTAATCTGGAAAGTCTGTGCCTATTCTGAAATACTGAATATATTCAGCCTCAAGTTCCAGCTTTCAGATGGTGCTCTGCATTTGCCTGCTAGCCTGAAAACTAGCAGACACATCTCTGTTCCAAAGAAAGATCCTGGTAGACTAATCAAGTTGCTATTAATTTTTTTTTTTCCCCCCTTTTCTTGAAAAGGAAAAGACGGAAGTCCTTCACTCTTTTGTTCTATGGTAAGATTTTGTTTCCAGTCTTAAATATACTTGCAGCTCTTTTTCAAATGTTCTCCACTCTAAGTCAGTCTTAAAATGATACCCTCAAACTGGTATACAAACACAGCTGCACAATGGTAAAATAATCTCTCTAATCTCACTTGATATTGCCCTCCTTACATTCAAAATTCACAGAGCTCTTTTGACAGAGTGGTGCCACAACAAGGCACCTATTCAGTCAACTGTCTACAGAGCCACTGATTTTTTATAAAGTCACTCTCTTCCTAGTGGAGTCCTTTAATCCAACTAGGATGGACACCACTCTTCAGTCCTAGATGGAGGATTCTAAGATTGCCCCAGCTGTTTACTGGCATCCAGCTTACTAGGCAGCCCAGATGCCTCTACTCTCATTACCTAATCCTCTTCACCATTAACAACTTCTCCAACTGGAGTCATGTGCAAACCTTGACAGTGATCAGTTATGTTTTCTTTCAGCTCTTTGCTAACACTATTAAACACCATACATCTAATGCATCAGTCGTTACAGGACCACATGTAACACCTGCCTGGTATCTGCTTGTATGACAACAGCACTAAGACCTGGTTAGATAGTTTTTAAATCTATCTATTGTGTCATTCCAGTTTCTTAATGAAACTTCTGGTGCCACATGAAGTGCCTTGAAGAATTTATATACACATCAGCACATGACTGTAGCAACCAAACTTGTAACCTTATTAAAAAACCCAAGAGATAAGGTTTGTGTGACCATCTCTAGTCTCATAAAGCTATGGATATTAGTTTCAGTTACACTCCCTTTGCATTCTTGCTCAAGACCCATATCAACCCGTCATTTATTCTGACCGGAATCAATACCTAACCAAGAGACCCCAGAATTACTGGGGTCATCTACTTGGGACTTTGAGTGTCAGTGTTCTATAAACCTTCTTTCGGTCCCCTGGAACTCCCTTTGCTATTGCAATAGAAATAGGATTATTTAAAGGAAACACCCATCCCTTTTAATACTATAACCACAGCTTTTCATTTTGCTCATAGACCGATTGCTGGGGTTATCACCTTCAGATCTAAAAGTCAGCTGCCACAAAACCACAAGAGGGAAGGCAATTGTACTGAATGAAGCTTTATTTTGCAACAATTCAGACTTACTGTGCTGTCAAATATGGTAATGCACTTTGCACTGCAGGATATACAGCAGGCTGTATATCTCCTTCTAGAAGCCAACTACCTTTCACAATAGGAGTCATGGAATGTACCACTTACTTATTATCATTGTTTAGACTATCCGTCGGCTGCTGGTATTGCCCGTTCATTCTGCTCTCTTTACTGCAAACACACACACACAAAAATCCAGTCACTTAAAGCAGTGGCTTCCCAAACCGAGGAAATAGGTTTTACATGACACAGCCTGTTTGCTGAATCCAGGTCCTTATTCAAAAGCACAACGCTGCTTAGCAGCGCAGAAGCGCTGCTGATTAGGATGCTAAAGATGCTTTATTTGCTCTCACAGCAATGCTACATAAGGAACACCATTTCTCCTCCTGGTCAAGGCTTCAGTGCTGCAAATACACATCTGTTTACGTCAAATGTCCTATCCAAAAAGCTTAAAAACAGGTTAAGAAAAGATTTGTATTTAAAACCTGGAAAAATATCTAACTACATCAATCCTTTATCCTGTGATGGGTCAATCATCCTGGCTCTGACTTGTAAATTCATTTTGTGTTTTGACAGCAGCAATAGGATTATGCTGTTGATTTCATAGCCGATGAAATTCAGATTACTGAGTTATGCTTACTGATTATCCTATCTATATTCCATTATGTTTGATACCGTTCAACAGCAGAGCCTGTTCTATCCAGGGAGAATTTACCACAGAGGAACAGGGAAGTCTCAAAATCTCCAGAATATACTGGAATAAACCATATACTCTTAATAGAATACTATGTAACAGAGCTTCAAGGCTCTCCTTTCTCTCCTGACAGAAGCATCTACTTTTTTTTTTTTTTTTTTTTTCCATTTTTTTGGGGGAGGGGGAGGTTGGGGGGTATGCAGGCAAAGCCTGAAATTACCACTAAAATGTTAGCATCAAATAGAACCCCTATGTTAAGAGACACCACGTTTCGGGGCTTTCTGCATTGCTTCAGATACCAATTAAATCTGAATATCCTCTTGTATATTTGAATGAAATACCTGACAAATACTTGTTAACTGAGCTGATTGAATTCCTTTCCTAAGGTATATTTATATAAATGTTGTGTCTTTCACAAACCTGGGAGGTGGGAGAAGTCTTACTGTTTCTGTTTAAATACCAATTAGAAACACCTATTGTAATCTGGACTATGTTTTTGATTCTTGCAGCATTCTCTAAGCAGAAGTTGAAAGCACAAAACAAAAACCCCAGATTTGCCTGTGTGCAGGAATAAAGAAGAAGGATTTTTATAACTTCAGAAATACTAGGTTAGGCCTTAGGTTATGTCTAGTCTGCCTAATTACACAGGATGACTGGTGGGTGGGCACTCAGGTGACGGGACCAAAGCAGAGATCTGAAGGCACGATGGATCGGAGTCTATAAATTTAACATGCAACCAGAAACATAACAGACCTTAATTGAAAAAAAAAAAAAAAAAAAAAAAAAAACAATGTTTAAATATAAAGCCTTTTTTGGCACACAAAACACAATAGTTTATCTAAAAATTAGCTTAGAAAAGATGCACATTTCAAGGAGAAGCTTACAGCAGAAGTATCATTATACATACTGTTCTATAACCTTGATTCAAGGATGTTCCATGTTTCATGATGCACATGTATGAACTGGTAAACAGTTCTGTCCAGGTCTTTGGGGAATTTTGAACTTGGTACACACCTGGAAGCCATGAATGGTGTCATGTCCAGCTCCAGCGGAAATGAGACATACGTAGTGATCTTTCGCCTCAGTTTGGCTGAGTGTTCAAACCGCTGGAGACAAAGTGGAAGAATTTTTTTTCTTTAGAGAAAGGCTAAGTTTTCTGTCTTTTATAAGTGTCCTAAGCTTAGGAACAGTAACATGAAAGCATATGAGCAGTCAGTATCCAGGGACATCCCCAGATTTTTTTCTACCATCTGGGCTGGGAATTCCCCTGTAAATGTTAACACATTTCTACCGGGAAAATAAACCACAATTTGTGGGAGAAAAATGTAGTATTAATTAGATTGTTTACCTTAATATCTATACATACAAACTTATTCCCAACTGACATTAAGAAAAAAATATATTAAACAGAGAGAGCATGGACAGCCTTTACCCAAACCAGTGTTCATTTCTATTATGCAGTATTCAAATATATGGCTGCTGCCTACACTAGCACACAAAACTGGTGACAACGAGAGCTTGCCATCAGATTCATACACTTAATCCACGCATCCAATCATCTCAAGTGACAGGAGTCGAGCTTACACAGGAATACCAATTCACATCAAGGCAAAAATGGAGTATGGTAATAAAAGTGCCTTGTCCCTCTGCCAAAAGGAGCCTGCAATACCCACCACCCTCTCCTCATCTTCCCAACATTAAATGGAAAACAGGAACAAATACCAGAAAGAGATGAATGAGTTTCTATTTAAAGGCAGTTTCTCCCCCATTTCTCAGAAATTCTGTTCTATTTACACTTCAAGTTAATTATTTTCCAATTGTGGTGCCGTAACAATTCCCTAGCAACAGATCCAGACGTGAAAAGCTGAGACTTCTGTAACTCTTATCTTTTGTTTCTTTTTTGCTTTAACACATGAAATGAAATTTACATTTTTCATGGACAGGACAACACCATCACTTCGGAAAAGTAATTTATTTTTTTTTAAAAAATCTTCAATCATGCTGCATAACACAAATGCTGAATCGAGTGTAGGAAAGGGGTTAAGCACATTCACCTCGCCTTGCGCAAAGAGCAGAATCACCTAGGCATATCTTGCCAACTACTCTGCAACAATAAAATAAAAATAAAATAAAACCACAAGCCCAATACCCCCAAATCCACCCCCAAAAGCCAAGCAGCCAGCCAAGCATTCCTGAAATTTTAAGTCAGTCATGCTCTTTGGGAAGACTACAAACAGCCAAAGAAGAGCAAAGGAACTGTTCTCCTGTCTATCCGAGTCAGGCTAGTATCTTTGGCATATCTTTTGCATATCATCTTGGTTAATACTGAAGATGCAACTGAAGAACTGCTGGTATATGGGGATGAACATCAGAAAGCATGATTATCCCAAACAGTCCAAAAAGGCCTGTAAATTACAGAAGAGATAATTCTTTCCACCTGAAACACCTTTTTTCAGTAGAAAGCAGAATCAGTCTTTTCTCATGAATACAGACCTTCCTATGGCATTCTGTTTTCATGTCAAGACCTCTGCATTTCATTAACAAGCTTCTGTACAAGCCAGATTTTGAAAATAAATTTTAAATCACTGCTATGCTGGATATGGAGTTGCTATGTAATTTAGCAATTCCAAACTACAATCATTTCTTGAATACAGTCCCTGACTTGCTCAGTGAGACCATGACACTATAGTTATACAGCTTATTAGATCTTCCAGTATGAATGTACTGACCTAGCCTAGAGGGGTACTGGAAAATAAACCAAAAAACCAGCCTGTGCTCAGCATGCACTTTGCCATGATAGCTACAAGATAAAAGTCTAACTCCAGCACTGTTAAAGCTACCCAGGTGTTTTACCGAAGTTCAAAGCCAAGAAACCATGTAAGAATTGAACAACTAAACAAAGTCTCTGGAGCAGGCGGCTGGAGTGGGTGTTCTTTCGATTCACCATTCCCCAGTTGGAAAGAGAAGCAATACAAGCCTTCATTTGTACACAGCATATAGCCATTTTAAAACCTGCTTCCAGCCACCATGGACATAAGTAAAATGCTGGTTTTCTTTATATAGCTTATGTGACATTAGTATCATCATCAGATAAGCAGTTTCTTGAAACACTGGTCATAGTAAGAACTGAGGCCAGTGATCATCAGTTGCTGCCTAGCAGCGAGAGGACTTTGTCATTCTGTCCCAGGAGACCATCAAGACCATAGAGGTCTGCATCTGAAAAGCTCAAACAGATCAAAGACGCAGTTCAATTACTATGGTGGCTGCTTTTACAAAGGCCTGTGGCATCACTCTTCAGGGATCCTTTGCCTTTTTATACTGGATGACCTTCACCTTCTGCGAGAGCTGCCTACTTTGCACAAGAGTCATACTCTTTAAGACATAAACTGTACAGGACTAAACTATCTGAGGGCACCAACTATGTTATGTCCCATCATTGTATCTGACATAATCCGGATTGGAAACGTTGAAAACTACATCACAGTTGGGAAGATACAAGAAGCCTTCTCCATTGCAACCACTAACTTTTTCATGCTTTTCCTTCAACACAAGAGTTCCTCTGTGGCATTCTTCCAGTAGAAGCGTAGGGTAAAAATTTTACCATGCAGGATGAGTAAGTGCTATTGGAGATTAGTTTCTAAGCTGGTTCAGGTATTGCACTAGCCTTCCACTTTGTTTCTAGATTCTGATTAGTTAGGTTCCCACAGACATACTTTAAAGCTACATTATAGATAGTATAATACTAAATAGAAAAATCTATCTGGGCATGCAAACTGGTTTTTTATATTAATTTGTATCATAAAGGATTAGTCAATGAAAGCCAGAAGATACGTCCAAGAATTTAGCTCATCCTCTCAGAGAGGAATACATGTCCTCTGCTCTGTCTGCCCCCTGTGAACTTACTTTGAGATGAAAACAGGCCACAATGGGTAACTTCTTCATAGTGAGTTGTTTGGTAGATTCCTGGTAGCTATGGCAACCACTACATTTTATTTTGGCACTGCTTCCTAGATGTTCTGGCCTTGTAAACCTGAAAAAAATATTAAAAAGCAAAGGGATGCACAAAACTATCAGACAATTTTCCACACATGCTGAAAACACTTCTTTTACTTTTACTTGTGGGTCACTGGTACCACAAGAGACAGTTCATGGCTTTGAAGTGTCATTTTGAAAAAACCCAACGGCTATAATAAAGTGCTATGGTTCAGATACCCAAATCTGACATTCATCATTGTTATACTTGGGAACATCGCACCAAAATGTGTCAGTGTCTGAGAAAGGACCTATATGTTAGTTTATCTCCTACAACAGGACAGCTGATTTTCATACAGAAAGTAAAGATCTTTTGTTTTCAAAACGAAAAACATTGATATGGAAGTTCTGAAGCAAGATGACACGACTTTTGTGCTCAGCTGCATGCTATCTGCAGCACACTTTTAGCTTGTAGTCCTCCAGGTCTAGGATCCAAGCTCTGAGATGGAAAGGGCTGTTAAACACAAGGTTCTCTTCAAAATACAGATATCTTCCAAGAAAACCCAAGTGTTGACAACTAGAAAAAACTCTTTCAAAATTTTCAGACAGAGCTGCTCAAGGGAGCTATAGGAAGAGACCATTACAGAATAGAGAACTGCTTAGAGAAAATATACTACCTCCATGTTCTCGCAACACACTAAAGCAAAACATCCTTCACTTTTTCAGAAACTGTCAGCACAGAAAAGACTAGAAGGGTGGACTGTTAAGTCTCTTCTTCCAAGTTTAGATTTCCACAGGGCAAATAAATCATCTCCCCAGAGGCTGCTTTACAACTAGGATTTTCTGAGATGAAATATTTTGAAAGATAATTGAACATTTTACATTAATGCACACACTAAGCACGTGAGGGCAACACAGTATCAGCTCATCACTAACCCTACCTTGCCACATTCTGTTTATAGCCAATGCAACCAATGCAACCTCCAGCATTAAATAATCATCACAGCCTCTTGGTCTCCCCTCTTGTTTGCTTAGCAAGATTTCCTTCAACTAGCCTATTCACCACCATTCTCTGGTTTTGCTTTTTTGATCTCCCCCCCCCTTAAGTCTGTAAAAAGGCTTATAAATTTGTTGTTAGGAATACCTACATCTTTCTGGTTTTTGTCATATTCCTGCTCAGCCTTCCTTCTTCAAGTCAACTTCAAGTTGCATGGCCACACTGGTTGGCATGGAGTTACACCCCTTCCTCATCTGAATTTAATATTCAACCTGCTTGATAAATTTTGGGTAAAAACCTAGACCCATCCACTTCATCCATTGGAGTTCAACTTCTTTCTGAAATCCATACTCTTTGAGAGTATCTTCGAATTTGGATGTTTTTTCTTCCCTATCATCATCTCTCTAATTCCATTGATCCCCATGTTGAAGAAAATGACCAAAATTTGACCAGTTTTGCCTCTTAATGCATTCCTCTATCACCCATTTTTCATTTGTACCAATTCCCTTGTTTTCTTAAAATTACTGATCTTAAAAGTACCAAGATTAGAAATCAGATGTCAGAGGCTATGACTTTTTATTTTGGGAGGATTAGCTTTGCCCCAGGCTACAGATAACCTCTTCCTCAGACATGTATCTTTGACACATATCTGCATTTGCTACAAGAGAATGACTTTCAGATCTGCTGATCTGCTAAAAGATCCAAGTTAACTGTGTATGAAGCCATAACATTCTCACCAGTTACCTGTTTCCATGATGCCCAAGTTTCCTACTCAGCACTATCTTTTCTTTTTGAAAGCTCCATTCCTTTAATTCTTAATGCCATCCCCACAACTGAGCTGGCAGTAGCTGACCCTCAGCTCTGCTTAGAGCAAAATCAGATTAATACTTGGTGTTATAATTTAGACAAATATTAAATGCATTGTGAACTCTTTATGTGCTTGCTTAGCTGACACAACCAAGAACATGGAGGCAGACACTAGTGGTTTCAAGAATTTAAAACCACATTGCCTGGCAGCAGGCAACGTAAAATTTGTTTTGTTTCTGCATCGCGTAGCAACTGGTTTTGATTGCTTATTGTTAGGCCTGCTGTTGCTCTGAGCCTTCTTTGCCTTTTCACTTTCTCTTATGCAAAAACCTAAAATATGTATAAAAATGCTGTTTGGGGATAATGCCATGACAAAGCATCACTTACTCCCATTGTTCAGTGCCACCTGGAGAACTGAATGAAGCCAAATTCTTTTTATCCCACCAAAATTGTTGTTTGTCTCATTTCATACCTTCGCAAGCAGTCTGTGAGAGTGGTGGTGCCTGATACATGGCTTTCCCCATTTACGACACTGCCATCACTCCCCGGACTCAGTGGCCAGAATGGGGTGGAGGAGCCTGGCAAATCCAAACTGATGTCCCAAAATGGGTCTATCGTTGTGGAAACGCCACTATGAAAAAGAAAGCAGTTTAATACATGTTTAAAGGAAGCAAAATTAACAGTCTCTCTCACTTTAGGGTGCACACCAGATACTTACTTTTAAGAACTACAGGATCTACATCACCTCTAGAGGGCACTCAAAGATGACAGAAAATAGAGTTGCAGCGAAGTGTTTTCCCACAACTGACTTTTTCTGAATATTTAAAAGCCATATGTTTTAGGAAAGCTATGTGATGTACTAAATGCAAAATATATGCATTTAATACAGTCTCCCACTCACTGGAGCCCTGTGACTCAGAGAACCAGCAAGGTTACTCAGAGATAGAGGTACTGGTCATACTACTGACCAGTATAAGCCAGCAAACAACTATGATAGCTATGTGCAATCCAACTAGTTTAGAAGCATTGTTCTCTGGTCAAGACATGGAAGATGGTGCTAAAGGCTACTTCGCTAACAAGAGTGCCAAATACTTTTGCTACACAGTAGTGCACTGAATTAAGCTTTGCATTTCGTATCAGCATCTCCTACAGCATTTGGAATTTGAGAGGCCGAAGAATAACTGCATCAAGAAGTAGTGTGTATTCTCAATCAGATTTCTCTACAAAACAGCTGAAGACAAGCCAAAAGCTACACTATGGAAAAAGCTTCAAAATTTTAACTTGTATTGGCTCAAATCTTTTCTTCCAGTATTCACATTTTTAAGACAACTCCAGAACTTCAGGGGTCTCAGCTCCTAGTTTGGAAGTATTTTCTGTTCGTACTCGTTATGCTTATTTTGTTAGTTCTCTCTTCCTCTAAAACTACTGTCTTTCACTCTGTAATCTCATTAAGCCTACAATATTCTGCCTTTTTTCCAGCTTCATTTGTGCAAAAGTTGTCAGTTTTCAAAAGAAAACTTCTTTTGTTAAAGTTTCATCAATGCCAATATTGCATCATAACACATCAAGCTTTTCATGATCATATGTGCCCCTGTACTTGGCACTGGTGAGGCCGCACCTTGAATACTGTGTTCAGTTTTGGGCCCCTCACTCCATGAAGGACATTGAGGTGCTGGAGCGTGTCCAGAGAAGGGCAACGAAGCTGGGGAGGGGTCTGGAGCACCAGTCTGATGAGGAGCGGCTGAGGGAACTGGGGGTGTTCAGTCTGGAGAAGAGGAGGCTGAGGGGAGACCTTATCGCTCTCTACAACTACCTGAAAGGGGGTTGTGGAGACGAGGGTGTTGGTCTCTTCTCCCAAGTAACTAGTGACAGGACAAGAGGAAATGGCCTCAAGTTGCGCCAGGGGAGGTTTAGATTGGATATTAGGAAAAATTTCTTCACCGAGAGAGTGGTCAGGCATTGGAACAGGCTGCCCAGGGAGGTGGTGGAGTCGCCATCTCTGGAAGTGTTCAAAAAACGTGTGGATGTGGCACTTCAGGACATGGTTTAGGGGACACGGTGGCACTGGATTAATGGTTGGACTTGATGATCTTGAAGGTCCCTTCCAACCTAGTGATTCCGTGTGTGATTCTGTGTGTGATATAAGGTTTCTGTGGCTCTACCAGGCAAAGAACAAAATTTCATGTTTTCCTTACAGTAAACCTTCTGCAGATCTCTCCAGGAAACTGAGAATCAAAGCAGATTCAAACAAACACAGCACAACAGTCCATCTGCAGGACAGCGTGCATAATTATAAAGAATGCAGGACAGAACAAAAAAATAAGAACTCTGACTTCTGTACTATGGCAACACCAAACATCTTGAAAGAGCAGTCAACTTGCTCCAATACACAGAGTAGAACAACAAATACATTTTTCCTTACTCTTACAAATAACATTCACTTGCTGGTACTCTGGATTACATTAGTATCAGCCTCTTTGAACCTCCTGGTGATGCATAGGCTCCTAACTGAAGGGAAATACGGTTGCGTATCAGAATTTTCTTCAAATGTAGTGGCAATTACGTACTTTCAAAACCAATGAGATCTTGGAAGTCTTTTCCTCATGAACTTGGGAAAGAACAACCTTTTACAGACTAGTAAAAAGTTTATGTTCATAAACCCATGGTACTTTGCAGGTAGGTTTTTTTGGTATGTCTTAATACATAACAGTTAACTAATAATTGATTGCATTTAGCTAATGCTACATTTAAACAGTTCTTGTCTTGCTGGAATTTGCTGGTATTTTATCTGTATTCAAGAAAATACTCAGTACACTATTGCACTGGAGGGCATACAGCTTCAACTCAGTGCAGAATCAGAAAAAATTACTTACTGGCAGACTTGACAGGTAACATCAGACTGCAGTCCGCCTGTGAAGATTTGGTCTATGATGCAGTTACAGTGGTTGGGGTTGTTGGCCTTCTTCCCGTTATCATCACCTGGAGGAATGCAAACACAAACTCAGAAGTCAAAAATCCTCCTAGGGAAGAGTGGTTTGTCTTGGACTGCAACTCCAGTAACTCTTTATAACGCAAAGTTATAAACATACTGCAAGGTCACATAGATTATAATATGGAACCCTGAAAATGTTGTGCATTAAAGAAAAACGACAAGAAGAGAACTCCTAGCAAAATGTAGACTATAATCAGAAGGTGACTAAATGCAGTTAACTCCTTATAGAGGTGAAGCTTTAAGTCATACCAGCTGTCAGCCAACTCCCTTTTCAGAGTGTAGCTGTATCTCCCTTTACAGAGGTTTGCTGTGCACTATTTGGTGTAAAGATCAGTTCCTAAGATGAAGGAGTTGCCAAGGTGGTTCATGAAAAAGACTGTTTAAACCTCACTTAGAGGGCCACTGTGCAACATTTGTATCTAAACAAATGGCCAGCTCTTTACCACAGAAGCACTAATTTCTGCTTAGGCAGAGTATTCAATAGCACATTACTTTCCTAAATGAACGCAGAGGCGAAACATCAGCAGATCCTAGTTTTTAATTCTATCCCAGTCAACTTCTGAGAGCAGAGTGAGGGGAGGAGGTTTGTTAAGACCCGTTAACCTCCAGCCTGCTGTCTGCATCCTGTCCTTTCAACACAAACACGTACCTTCCCTTCAAGTTTTCACCAGTGAGAAAATGAAAGATGTCCTTATCTGAAGTGGGAAGATAAGCGCTGTGTCTTCCTCCACCTTCTTCAGAGACACTGCAATCCTCTACGTTCCCAAGGGGCACAATGAATGCATACCCATCTTTTAGGCATTATAAACTGCCACTGCAGGTCTCGGCTGCCCAGCAACTCATTTCTATGATTTGAGTGCTGAGATTAGGCCAATTCAGCTTTCTTAAGACTAACCAGAACATTAAATAACCAAAAATTTCTTGGCACAGTTCTTTGCTTTAAAGCATTCTCCTTCCATTCCCCATAGGTGAACTAGGAGTGATACATTTTTTCTTTGATTTCCAAGACTGTACTCCTCATTTACTTGGGTAGGATAGATGCAATTGGTTTTGCTTTGTAAACAGAGATGCACATACAAATTATTTCACAGCACCTGCTAATTATTTTGTAAAGTACATCTTAAGGTGCCTTCCAATCTCCTACAACAGAAACTGCTAAGACAGAATCAAGTTTTGCCAGATTTCCAAGTATCTTTAATATACTAGGAAGTATTTCAGTTTCAGAAATTAAATACCAAGATGCTGACTCCTCAAATCAGAGCTATTACTCAAAAATAATGAATTTCTAATCAAGCATGTTAAAAAAAAAAACATCTAAGAAACTAAAAGCATAGGGAACCCCCCCCCCCCACTTTCCTTGTGGCTAACGTGCTCTAGCTGGAGTCTTCTTGCAGCAGAAAGGAATGAGATGATTTTTCTCAATGTAGCTTTAGAAGTTTGTTGGAAAATATTACAGAAGTTAACAAAGGTTCCACCTGGTACTAAGTGTGGAAAAGCAGACATAGGTGATACCTACTAAGCTGCAATGAGCCACTCAGTTAATTAGACCCTAAATGCCTCAGATGAGCTCTCATGCAGCTGACTGCTCTAGAAACTTTTGTTGGAATTGTCAAGAAAAGCATATTGTTGCCTTAAAACTGCTCTTGAACAACATGCTCTAAAATTAGATTGCAAATGTACAAGGTTCAAGTTGGGGCTTATCAGACTCAGTCTCAGGCATTTCTTGATGGGAATTTCAGCTAAATCTTATTGAACTTAGGATCTTTTTAAGGTCTCAATTAAGCTAAACTAATGAATAAAGCATACAGTATAGAGACTGTACAAGATATTCCTCACCTTTAGAAAAAGATCACTTACAAGCTTTAAAGACTACATGTGAATTTAAAAAAATAATTTAATGGCTTTTATCCTTGCTTTTAAAACTCCACTTTTTCTTTTTAAAGAAACAACACGCAACTGCCAGATGCCTGTAACCTCACCATTTGAAACATCACCTCCCTCTGTTTTATTTCGAGGGGGCAGAAGCAGAGAAACAACGTCTAGAGATTTTGACTGGACCACAGGTAACATCCCTGTTGGACACCTTTAATAGACAGCCATTTCCGCCTACAAGAGAGAATTAACACTCCCTTTTCAATTATACAAGACAATTAGGATCAGTGACGAGAGGGTCTCAAAAGAATATCGTGTGAGCTTGTTCCCAGCAAAACAGAAGGGCATTACCCACTCAACATTATTTCCCATGACATTTGGTTGGAGAGGAGGGGGGAAAAAAAAAAAGTAAAATTACCACCTACTCACACTTGTCAATATGTAGCAGATGCTGAGAGGAGGTATATTATGCAGCTGAGAACTAGAAGCTGCTAGATTGTTGTGCTCAAGTTAAGGTTCCCTTCAACATTTCTCTCTCACAAAGTAGGGTTCAGTTTCATACATTTTCATTTTTAAAGCTGGTCGTAATTCCTACTAGGGAAATCAGCAGCTTCTTGTAAGGCATAGGTCAGCACAAGACTAAAACGAAAACTTGAAAATACATCCATGTATACACTTATGTGATTACGGGAATGGCAGAAAATTAAGTTTAAAAGTTTGGATTCAAATTAAATGCAACTCTTAAAAAAAACAGAAGTTGCTACTGCGTCTGTGCAATAACTAAGCATATTAACTTGTGTTCAAATATATACACATTTAAATACTAAAGGTAAATCGTATGTAACAACTGTAAGAACAGCTACAGATGACTTTTTAACTTTGTTTTAGAAATAAAGAAGTTTCGCCTCCAACTTCCATCATGTATTTTAAATGCAAAAAAAGAATTTAAAAATTGCCAGATTTTAAAAGGGGCATTTATCAAAATGACGTTAATGTTGACTTTTCTGCTTTACCTTGGTCCCCAGTGTTCTGAACATGTGCTTGTTATTCTTTATGACAAAGTAGCATACACACAAATTTATATGGATCATAGCAGATGACATGTTTCGCAAGCACATGCTTTATCAGTTCCTAAGAAAATCATGCAGAATTCAGAGCAGGGTAGTGTTTTACTCCCAAATCTCAGCACAGCATTCTTTTTCTGCCATGATGCCTAGCACCAGTTACAAGTAAATGCAAAAATGCTTCATGAAACCCAGATAAATAAGGAATAATCAGCTCTAAAGTACTACTCCTTTTTTTGTTAGACAACTGAATAACATTGGCTGAATCAAGTTTAGGATAAAAATATAGGATTATTTCAATTTTTTAATCTTGCTCTTGAACTTTTGTGTACAAATGCCCATCTCTGCCACTCTCTGCTGCTCGACTGCTGTTGCTCTTGCAATAAATAAATAAATAAATGAGCAAACCAACCACTCAGCTACTGATTTCACTGGGCTGAATATTAACTTTTGAATTGCAGTCTTGCTCCATACAAGAAAACAACAACTCCGGTATAAGTTTCTCCAAGTTCAAATATGTCCGAGACAAAGTCAGTAAACTACAAAGTGTTTGGATGATTGGAACCTCACTGTCAAGGGAGTTTGCAGAATTAGAACCCTGAGTTTCTTCTGGAGAACTGACAATTAAGATGTATCTGATGTTGACTAAAAGCTGACCTAATGCTTTTACACACTAGGCAGAAATACCCATTTTATTTACATTCCTCTAACAAACTAAGAGCCCTGGAACTCCTGAAGGATCCCACATGAAGAATGGGGTAAACTTTGTACTTGCTCTTCATAGAAGTCTAAGAAAACATGCAAGAAGCAGCAGAACATGTCTGATCGTTTTCAGCATCTTCTATAATCCAAACTTATTCAGAGACTGAAAATCAAAGCTGTGATGCATTTTAAAGATCAAAGTCAATCATGCCGAAGTCCAGGTGAATGGCTAGACTCGAGTACAAAGAAGGTGGCCTTTACCTACACAGCAAGGCTCTTTATCGCATTAGTCTGGTGAAGAAGCTAATACCTCATGTAGAGTAAGCTCTGAATCTCATTTGGAAGCTTTTGTGGTGAGAAGGACCACAAATGCCAGCACATAATGACACTGCAGAACTCTGAGCACTATCAAATCAGCGAGAGAGACGGGAATAGCACAAAATGCAGGTACACCTTTAAATGTCATTTATAGTAACAATGTTGGGAAAAGAATTCAGATTCAAGAAAGCTCCTGGAGAAATGCTTAGAGTATGTATTTAAGGACAGACCTTGTGAACATTTTGGCTGAATGGTAGAGAAAGGAGTAATTAATAGCTTAGCTCCCCCCTCCCCCCAATACTATTTTCCAGTTAGTCCATCTCTATCCAGCTGCTGGAATGAAAAAATAGTGATGCATAGGCATGACAGACTAGATTCCTTTTATTCAGATACATTTTATATTACTCTGGCAGCATAGGAGAGCCCTGTGAAATGTTCAGAATATGCCTGGCACAGATTCCCCAGCTGAACACAACAGTGCTGGCACAAGGAGAGTTACCACCCCTGAGACATGATTTACATGGGTGATCATACAGGTATCCTGGGCTTCCAAAACCTTCACAGACGCCACTAAAACAAAATATATATTCAACCAGCATTAGAAAAACCAAAACCAAAAACCCCCAAACAACTACCTGGGCCAGTCCATACATGAATCTCAGGGCTGTTTATTTTATGTTTTGTAGCATGCAGTATTACAAAACTTATTTTTAAATGCACATGAAAGTCATCTATTTTTCCTGATTTAGGCAATGACAGATACCAATAACGAGCATTCACAGACTTCTGTGACCTGCATTCGGGCACTTCCTAGAAAGCAGAGTAAATAGAGCAGAAAAATAAATGACCAATGTCAGCCACTCAGATATCACTGGATATCTATACAGCTCCTAGCATAAGGAACACTTTCATTTACTTTGGTGATCATGAAAAACATCCAAAAGCTAGGGCTTTGTCCAAAAGGACAAAATTTTCCCCATACTTTATTTTACTCCACTGTGCGTTAATTGTAGAACTTGATTACTATTGACTGGAAGCTTTAAAAGCTTTTTTTGATTCAGTAAATTAAATGCTGTAATATGGTATATATATTATATTGTATATAGTTATATATAGAGAGAGTAATATAAATACGTAATATTGGCAGGGGCGGCATTATTTGGTCATTGCAGCTTTAGGGCATATTCTCACTATTAGTAATAATATTTTTACATATGTACACTTCATATGTGTGTGTGCCTGTGTGCATACATAAGTATGAAAGTGGGAAAACTTGCTCATTACATAGCAAACTAGTTCATTCCAAAAGTGGTTTATCATGACCATACTTGAATTTCTAGTTTAGGTGAACTGGTTTGGTTCCCACACAACTGCTCAACAACTTCTTTTAAATTACCTTGATGTGGTATAGATTATTTACCGTAGCTCAGTACAGTCCTTTTCTTCAGAAACAGAAATTTAAAGGCCTGGGTGCAGAGACGACAAGGATCTAGCACTAATGCCTTCCCACTAATAGTGCTGTAACAGCTTAGTTATGTCCATGCAAGTAGCTCAAACTTACGGATACTCATTAAATAACTGAATTTCAGGCCTTGTCTTGAATGTAATGGTACCTTCGCCACAACCCAGAAGAGCTCACTACTAAAGATGCAAAAACCCCTAACTCAATTCAAGCTGGTTGAAACCATTAGGAAACTTGATACCAATTCAGAAGTCAGTGTTTTCAACACATCTGTGTTAGCCAGCCAGTAGTAAAAGAATCCACACACATGCACATGCTCTTTCCAAAGAATGTCTAATTTCAAAGTTGTAGGGCAGATCACAGTCTCATTTTCATTCAGGCTAGAGAGGCCAAATAGAACCAAGAATAAAGAAACTGTTGAGAAAGCTTGATTTTGTTGGTAATTGCAGAAGATACATCAGGTAGATTCTTCATTTAAAGCCAAGCCACACTTTAAAAAAAAAGTCTTCAGATTCTTTTATCAGTTTGAAAAGAGCGCAGGGACCTTTATTGTTGCAAGCTTTTTCTTTACAATTCTGAGAAAATACTCCTCCTTCATGAACTAGTAGGGAAGAAATACAAACATCTGTAGCAAATACAAAATACTTATTTGCAAATAAGAGCAATATTCTGGAACAAATAAGAAATACGAACAGGCTGGAGAAGAGAAGGCTCTGGGGAGACCTTACTGCAGCCTTCCATTATTTAAAGGGGGCTTACAAGAAAAAAAAGGGGACAAACCTTTTAGCAGGGCCTGTAGTGATAGGACAAGGGGTAATGGTTTTAAACTAAAAGAGGGTAGATTTAAACTATCAGGGTGCTGAAACACTGGAAAGGTTGCTTAGAGAGGTGGTAGATGCCCCAGCCCTGGAAACATTCCAGGTCATGTTGGACGGGGCTCTGAGGAACCTGCTCTGGTTGAACATGTCCCTGCTCATGGCAGTGAGGCTGGACTAGATGACCTTTAAAAGGTTCCTTCCAACCCAAGCTATTCTATGATTTTACAATCATTTTATATAGAAGATGATGAAAAAACTCCCAAGATTTGTTAGATCAGTGATTCAGAAACTTTACAGGAACCATGATGCATTTCTGTCTGCAGCTGAGTTTATTCAGTATTAAGAAGTGAGAGGTCAGTATTTGGATAGACTCTATTCCTTACAGTACTTCAACACCAGTTTCATTAAGCTTATTGAATTTCAGTTAGTGATTGTCAAATGACAGATATTAGTAATTACAAAAGAACTGTTCTGTGTACTCCTGTCCTTAGAAGTACCTTTTTTTTTTTTTTTTGGAGAAGACTCTTTTGGAGGACAGCTATCTATTATGAATCTGAACAAGCACATCTGCTACCATGTAAGACCATCTCAAAGATAAAAGCAAGACTTCAAAATGTTTCAAAGAGGCAGGAGCAGCTTTCCCTTTGATAGTCCTCTGATAAGCAAAAAACCCTAACCTCTAAGGACCTTTTCTAAGAGCACTAGAGGAAAGTTGAGTGCTTTAAAGCTTATTTTTAGTGACTAAGAATTTGTTTGTTTGTTTTGCTGGTATCAACACTACTATTTTTCCCTTACAAGAACAGTAAAAAGTTCTGTGCTTAAGTGAATCAAGCTAGATCAAACACTGGCAGATTGGGAAATTTTCAGTTCAGATTTAGTTCAGTTAACTAACACGAAATACGTAATTTCATATGATACTATCAAATCAATCCAAGATTTAGAAACTTCATCTCTAAAAGCATGTCACTGAATATGTTTACTGTATTGTACACTTATGTATTTTTATATATAGACTAATAAAAGATACCAAAACCAAATACTAAATTTTTTCTTATTCACATCTCTGTATGCAATTGGCCACCATAAATACAGTAGAATATTTAAGCAGAGCAGTTGTAGCCTCCCCTATGTTATTTTCATCAGTCCCATGACACACTGAGTAAGAATTCTAACTACCTCAAGTATAAATAGAATTAAAATGGCAATTTAAAAGAAACGACAGTGACTCACAACCAATAAGAGAACATCATGATGGTGATTTAAATCAATGTACAGGCTTGTCTGCTGCTAATTCTAGATAGTTTTTGACAGTAGGAATGGTTTGTTTATTTATTTACAAATCTTTTCCTTTAAGTCTACCAAACATTTTTAAGGGAATTTGCTAAGACTGCTGCACTGGATGACACTACACTTGATTTAAGAAGAGATTGTTCTACCTCCTTTTGATCCAATATTCCTTGTTGATTGAAGACTCAGTACAAGCCTTACCTTTGCAGTGTCTGTGTAGCACATCTAATGCAGCAATGAGGAACTCGTGTGCATCTTGTTGCTCGTACCCTGCTAAATGCCGTGCATGAGTCCATACCAGGTGCAATAACCTATATGGAATGTGAGGAGATCGGTGCCCAGAGTAAAACTGCTCAAAGCAAAGAAAAGGACATGACTGTTAACAAGTTACACAGCCTCAGTGCATTTAATTATTAAAAACTTAAATGAGTACAATTAGTCAAATAAATTTAAACCATTTAATTCTGATGGCCTTAATATAATAGAGACTTTTTCAAATCACAGACTACTGAAGAATTGATCTCAGAACTCAGCACCTCAATTTCATCCCTTGAAATTCTTTCATTTTGTAACGGATTAGCCTAAAATAAAATAAAAAAAAGGGGGGGGAGGGGCAAAGACTCAAAAATTCCTTACTCATACCACTGGCTTTTATTAAAACAGTCTGGAGAAAAAAAAAAATCCTTTTTTACATTTTAAATCTGCATTTACAGATCAGCAATTTTATTCACAAATTACATGCCCCCCCCAAATCAGGACAAACACTGAAGATGAGACTATCAGATGCCAACTGCCATCCAGCCCCTGAACCAAGCCATGGCAGCTTTCTGCATCCAATAGGTGTGCATGATCCTGTCTTATGGAAAAAATTACAAGCAGGATAGCAGCCTCATGCCAGTACTGGCCTTTCACTGTACAGCTATAGCAGCAGAAGGCTTTAGAACCAACTTTATTCAACACAGCTGTTTGCAGAACTGCAGATACCACTTCCTTCACCCATCCCCAAAGTCAGCTGCCCATTACCGCTCCTGCAGGGAGTCACTGCCAGAGTTCTGGTCCTGGACCAGCTCCTGCATCTGCTTCTTGATCTGCTTCAGTCACAATCTGACAAGCTGGCTACCGTAGTGACTGAAATTGCCCCAGGTGATTTTGCCAGAAATGTATTAGAGAGTGCACAGACAAATTATTCAGTCGGCAAAAGCATGATGTGAAACATCACTGCTGAGTGGTGACAAACAGCTGGGGAGGTAAATCAGCAGAGGAGAACAGGTAACTGCCTACAGAAATGCATGCTTTTCCCTTTTTTTTTTTTTTTTAATAAAAACCAGCCAGGTCCCACTTTAAAAAAGCCACCCCCCACACGCACACCCACACCCAGTTAAGGGTCTGTGTTTCCCTGGGTCCAAGTTCAGCCCCTTCCTTCACCCTCTCCATTTCCATCCAAGTGCTACTGCTGCAACTCTTCCACTTTCATCTTCCTGGGTCCTCACTTCTGCTGCCAATTCTGGCATCCAGAGCCTGAGACTAAAGCTAACAGTCCCTTCTTGAGCAAGCTGACTTCTGTATCTGTTTACGAACCCCTGCACCATGATACCAGTTCCAAAAGCAAAGCAGAGATGCTTGTGGTGTCCCTGCAGGGAGCCAGAAAAGGCCCAAAAGAGTTTATTTACTTGGGTTTCAGGTTGTATATAACGGGATAACGTTTCGTTTTTTATAAGTGGAAATTCATAAGTCATTTTGCCTTCTCTAACCTTTGGAAAAGGTATCTGCCAGTAAACGATGCCTGCAACACCACGATTATGTTTTGCCAAGATCCCATCAAAATCAATGGCAGTTTATTTTCAGTTACTCTTCCCAAACAGAAGCCAGTAAGCAGTAAATACACAGAACAAAAATAAGAGTTAAACCTCAGCGGTATATGATTTCTCACTCTCATTGGAAAAGCAGGCTTCCTCCCCAGCCCTTAGTTTCTCCCTGCCCAGTCTCTGAGCATTTTATATCAGTGCAAGCACAGGTATTGTGCTACAAACCTGCCTAGATAAAACATATTCTATTTTAAGGGACAGGTAAGCAAAAGGTAGTACAATCTTCTCATCTAGTCCTCACATCTGCAGGGTTTTCTAAGGGGTTTCCTTGCAAAGAAATTTCTTTATTGCAAGCCCTGCTTTTTCCAAACAAGAAGATACACCTCTGCAGCCAAACAACACAAAATGCTTCTATAAATAAAAAGATCAATAGTTAACTCTGATGCCAACAAGAATGACACCAAGGGACTGGAGCAGTAGTATGGTAATTGAAATCTGCTGACGCAGCTGCTGCTCAACGTAATTCAGGGAACTGCAGCAATAAAACTTCCCTGTTCTGTCACTCCTTACAATTAGTCCCAGAGCTCTCCAGTCATTTTAACCACCAGCACTCTCCGTAATTACTCCACTGCAGACACTAGACCTGCCAGCAGATTCTACATTTTCTAGTGCTTCATTAGGATTAGAAGAATCTAACAAGAAGCTTTATCAAATTATTAACTATTGTCACACAGAAACTAGAAACACCCCTAGTAAGAACGCCGGTGAATATACGTGGGGGTGGGAGAAAGCTTCACTGCTCTAACAGATCAAGAGCGAAACAAAAGAATCTGAGCATACTCAACTGCAATATTTTAACTGGAATGTATAAAACATTCATCACATCTCTGTCATTTCCTTGTTGCTGGGATGACCAGCCTATCAGAGCTGTTCCAATCCACAAAAAGGAAAAAAGTCCATATAAAGTCTTATTCAATCACTAGAATACAAACCTTTTCAAAGTGTAAAAATGTAAGTGACGATGTATTTGCAAGTCATCTTTAAAACACTTCAATGGCAAAATTCTTTCAAATGTAATTTAAAACAATTTTTGTTTAAATTTGTTTTCAGTTCAGCAGTATCAGTTGTTTATATTGGAGAGAACTAGTTTAAGCAATTTGAAAATGCTTGGTAATACACTGTTTAATTGCTGTTCCATGGAAGGAAGGGAAAAAAAACCCCAAACCAGCCTCCATTCTTAACCACAACCCCAGTAACATTAACTTTCATTTTTTGCACTGAAACATTTGCTTTTGGATTCTAACAGGGAGAATCTATAGGGGATTTAGAGAATTCCAGGCTTTGTATTTTGCGTTATTGTTATTAAAAATATATAGATACCCGTCAGGTTTAAAAAAAAACCCACAAAACAAAACACCACCACAGACATCTGCACTTCTTTCTCCTCCTCCTGCCAAAAACACATGCACAGAAGTTTCCCAATTATGTGAACAACCAGATAACATTTGATCTGTCCCGCATATGTATCAAATAAACAGTCTACAAGCTTTGTAACCAAGAATTTAAAGGCGTAAATCCCGTCCCAGGCTCCAGTCTAATTTGAGAAGCTAAAACCTCCTCTTAGAAATTGGTTCTCAATTAAGACTTTAAATGTTCTGAAAATTTACAGCAGGTAAAAGCAGCAGCCAATACATGCAACTTTCAGAATTAAAAAAACCTACTGGAGGTTTCCCAACAAAAAGCAATGGTTCTAGGAGTCAGAAAAACTATTTTACTTGCACACACTCTGTATGTTCTATACTTATTTCAGAGAACAGATTTTACCAAATTGGCACAAACTCTGTATTTTCCATTACAAAATGCAAGGCCTCTCTCAGTCTAAAGGGCCTTAACTACTTTTTCTCCCTTGTACCTTTGTTGTAACTTATTTGTACATAAAGCCATTGCAACAGCGTACCATCTTAAGGTATCAAAGCCATAAATCATCTCATTCTTTTTCCTTTTTGTCCTCACTTCTCAACGCTCCACGTAGTTGTGCTGTGCACTTTGATAGGCTCATGAGGATGAGTAACGATGGGAATAAAGAAGGCTTTGTTCTTTACACCTCTGAGTGGATGAGCTGCATTCTCCTATATGCCCAGGTGTTCTTGCTATTCCAGTCACAGAGTACACCGAGACACAGACCTGCTAATCCTACCATCCTGAATGGCCATTCTGTAGAGGATTTAGATAAACCTTAGGGTGTGGACCATCTTGAAATTCATTTTCATTGGCGAAGCAAGACTAAAACACAAATACCAGTAGGTAAAAAGTAGTGCACAAACCCTTTCAGCCAAAAGGCTCAATGAACGGATTCTGTGTGTTCTATCTTCCCTCCATCCAGTTTCACCACTATCTGTTATTCCCAAATCCTTTTCATTCCTTTTCTTATGCAGTGTAATTCATGTCATGATTTCTATTGAGAAATAGGTTTCAAGTAGCACAAATGAGAATGTTAATTGATGCAGTCAGATATTTTTAAAACAAACAGATTCAATGCTTGGCATATTCGCAAGAAAAGCTACCAGGAAAAAAGAAACGCAATTCTAAGAACCATCTGACACTCATTACTCACCATCAACCTACTTCAAGGTGGAAGAACTCTGTAGCTTCCTATTTATTACAAAGAAGTCACACAACCTATATAACTAAATGATCTTAAACAAACAAAAGGGACAAGTATTTTCTGTTTAAGCAGCAAAATAGCAAAATGCTTATTCATGTATAGTAAGTTTCATTTAATGTTCAAAACAGTCCTTTTCTCCTGGAGAGTTCTTACTGGCAGGCATGCACCAGATCCCCTGGCATTCCATTTGCCTAAGATCACACCTTCAGAAAAGAAGGGTGGAGGGGAGACGAAGTTAACCCTTGCCCTGATCGTTTGTCACTGGGTAAAATGCTTTGGGATAACTACATCAGTTAATCCTGGTGGGAAAGCTACACAAAAAAACAAGACAGAACCTGAACCAAAGTTTCCCCGGTAATTCAATTACAAAGGAATTCTAAAGCATAGCACCGCAATCTCCACTGGTTAGCTTTCCTTCATTCAGGCCTCATCTCTGCAAAGACAACGTAGGAATCTTCGTCGCAACCACTGCATATAGTTGAGACAGGAAAGATAACCAGTCTGCTCCAAAAAGGCAAGATTTTGGTTTTAATTCTGCATGTAGAGAAATTAAAACTCACTGGGAAGAATTTCACAATGAGTGCTGACAGAGCTATAAACATAACGTGGTATTTTCTGCTTGCAAGTTAAAATACACCGAGTTGGTTGCAGACACTACAGTTTTGCTTGTGGAGGACTAAGCTCTAGTTTTACTTCAAGGTGGTTGAGTCACTTTTTGTTGCCCTCCCACGGCACACAGCTGCAGTATTCAACATGAAATAAGGACACTGACTACTGTACTGCTATCTTCAGTATCTTCTTCTGGTATCACAGATATGGCTCTTCCCTCACTCATATACCCTCATGCTGCAGAACATTAATTATTACGACTAATGCAAGTGTAGGCATGAATTTTGATTGGGGAAAATGAAGGCTGAGATTCCCAAAGTTGCGTGTGAAATCCAACTCGATTACAACTGAAACTAATGTGAATGCTGCATTTAAACCCTATTTTGGATAACAGCCTGTTCTTTGTTACATGCTTGTATGTAGTCTAGCAAAAGGCATCCTAGACCATCAATAAGGCTCCACATACAAAAAATGGAAATAAAAATCATTACCTAGACAGTCTTGATCTCTCCTCCAGCCCCTCAATCTGTAAGGTAATACTCATTTCCCCTTTCCCAAGGGATTTTTTAAAAACACATGCGTATAAACAGAATGCGGTGATATTCATCGGAATGAGACTTTATATCACAATTTGATGAAAGAATATAAGATTATAACAGTACTTTTTTTTAAATAAGCAAATTGGTTTCTATATTAAAAGTGTACAGAAACTGGTGTTTCTATATCATGACTCATTTTTTTTATCTAGACAGAGTGCTATTTCCCCATTTAACTGCACATCTGGTTTCAATAATCTTGCAGCTGCTACCTATTGGTATGCCTGCCTTTTGTTTTTCCCTCCTTTCCTGACAGACTCAGGAATAATTGAAAAATAAATCAAAAAATAAGAAGTATAACATACAATTAATGACCGATAAGCAG
Organism: Phaethon lepturus; assembly: GCF_000687285.1. NCBI lineage: Eukaryota > Metazoa > Chordata > Aves > Phaethontiformes > Phaethontidae > Phaethon > Phaethon lepturus. The sequence goes on along the minus strand of NW_010554392.1, from coordinate 28,052 downwards.
TATGAGAAGCTGCAAATTCACGAGTGCCGAGTATGAGCAGAAAACAACTTTGTACTGGAATGGCTAAGGGGGACTTTACCTTCCACATATGTTTAACTTGCCTGCAATGACCAAAAAGAATAATCTCTAGTGAAAAAGGCACAGAAGTAAAATTAAATTGAAAAATCACAGGATAAAGGTAAAGCTATTTTAGACTGGTCTCAGTCTGGACCAACTTCCATGACAGCATATACACAAAACACATGCTCTGTGTACAGACATCTCCAGCTCTCTTAAATGCTCTGTGACAGCATATACTACAGCTTTTTGGGAGGTTTGGTTGTTTTTTGGGGGGTGGGTTTGGGGTTTTTTTGTTGTTGCTGTTGTTGGGTTTTGTTTTGTTTTTTAACTTACCAAGAAAGCAGATCTATCACTGAGGAAAAGGCACAGAACCAGATTTGTTTGTTTGTTTTTAAAGATTCATCTTCAAATTAAAAACCCATGTCTAGTCACAGTCCTTACACTACTGATGCGGAACCAAGACAGTTAATAAAGTTCTTTGACTATTTTTTAAGGAAAACACTGCGCCTGTCTCACACAACACAGACTGGACCTACGGAGAAAGGCGCATTGCAAAGCCAGTCACCTGAGCGAGAAGGGGAAAGAAGAGCAGCCCACACATGGAAGGTACAAACTGTACCAACACATTCACTTTTCTACACCCTCCTGGGCATTAATGGGTTTCCATGTAAGAGATGGTTAACAAAGATGTTTCTTGCTGTTAGAAAGCACTGACTCAAGATCTTTAAAATATTTATACAGATCTACATAATCCAGTGCCTTAAACTACAAGGCTATATACTATTGCTTTATCCTTAGTCCCATTATCACCCAAAGAGCCCGTGACATATTTTCCAGTTACAACTTGCACCTTTAATTAAAGCACACATTCAGCTTTAAGACTAAAGACTTGCAGATCAGTCTCAGAAGAGCAGGCAGCACTGTAATTATTTCCAATACCAGCTTTGCCTAAACAAGGGTGACTTAAGAATAGGACTTAAAAGGCCAGCAGTTTCCTTTCCAGCAGTCGGGTATTTTTGACAGTAGAGTCTCACTCAATCTACTGCTCTGTTTTGCCACACCTTGAGGGAAAACATAATTTGCATTCCCTTTCTACTTGCAAATCCCTTTTGGGGTAAGAAACAGCCAGCGTCTGTGGAAAGGCGATGCTATTGTGGCAAACAGCACTCACCTCCTGAAAAAGCGTAGACATTTCACAGACCAGACATGAGCTGGGGCTTTGCATTTCACATTTGTGCCTGTCGGAGAGGAAGAAATCTCGCAGCAGTGGAGTGTGGGTAAGTGCCTGGACAATACAGTTCATAAAACATGTGTTCCCAAGATTGATTAGCCCTCGTAGACCTATAAAGACAGAAGGGGGAGGGGATGCATAAGCATTATCAAGTTAACAAAATGGTATATTTGCATTTTTATATAGTTTTCACAATATTGCCACAGATTTAATGTATATGCACAGCTCCAAGTATACAGTTTTACACTGTTTTAGGTGAGCTATTGGTTTTGATGTACTCAAGGTACAATATGCCACAAGCTTTCTGACTTACGCTAGGTTTTTTGGGTTTTTTTTAAATTCTCAGAAGAAAGGAAACCTCAAAGTACAGCAACACCAATAGCATTATTTTGCAATGGCTATTTTGCCATACGTCACCAAAACATGCCCCCTCCCCAAGCTGATACCCAAGTGCAACGACAACAACTGGTTAAGTCACTGTAGTATGAACCAATACATTTAAATAGATCAATAAGTAAGTTTTCAGATAGTTTTAAAGGCTTTCCCTCATGCAGGTCACGAAGCCAGAATAAGGTTTTTGTACTGTTATAACGCAACAACCATCTAAGACAGGCAGCAAAGGAAACAGCCTTGACAAAACCAAGTCGGGCTGTGACATCCAATGCAGACTTAGCATCTCCTTTCTTTGTACAAAACCTGAGATCCAAACAAGACAACCTTAAAGAGAAACTCTGAACAATACTAGTTCCACGCTTGTTTTAGCTACGTTAAACATTAATCTACAGTATATATCAAAAAATTCAACTTGGCATAAGAGGATTCATCACACCTTAAGTCAAACGTTCAGTAATGCCCAGAGACGATTTCTTGTGCTTGGAAACCAAGATGCTTAAAGGAAAGCTCTTTTGTTGCACAACAGAAGAGAGGTTAGGAGTGGGGAAAGCTTTTCAGTCATTTGCAAAGTCTAAGTGAGAAGAAAAACATGCTCAAATCCTCGAGTATTCTTCCAAAATGTTAACATAATACCACCATACAGGAGTGCTAAACGAGAACAGCATCAGGTGGACAAGAATGCTTATTTTTAATCAAAAACTTACTTTGAAACAAGAAAAAATGCACTGAGAGATACAAGTCTGGCATTAATTTAAAATTAACATAGTCCTCTTCTGCAATATAAATGGGATTACTACACAAACAGTGAACCAAAAAAACAGGATTACTTGACAGAACGAAGAATTTCCTTGCCATTCCAGGGGTGGGGGGGGGGAAGTACCAGCTGGCAATGCTGTGGTAATTAAAAATGGTGCAGTTCCCTTGCAGTACACCAGATAGTGCTCAAAAGGCTCTTTAGCATCTT
>NW_010554392.1:12892-25373 GCF_000687285.1 Phaethon lepturus | reverse complement strand
AGGTGTGGTCCAGTTGCTATGTTACCAGAGAGAAACGGCACTACATCGGCTTGGACTGCATCCTGAGCTGCCGGCGATGGACATGGAGCCCTCCTAAATTTTCTTTCCTGTATCTAATGCAACACCGTGCTTCTGTTTACTCAAAGTGCAGGACAAAGTTTCTCATTGTATTATAGTAACTTCTACCGGGCAGAAAGCTTATTGCAATTACTTGCTTTATTTTCATGCTGGGAGGCAACAAGTGTACACACATTAGCAAAGTGTTAAGTAGTTAATTTGTTGTAGCAGCTTGAAATACGGTGTGATGCTTCAACTTTGTACGCAATCCTATTTCAAATCCCCAGTCTACATGTCTCTGCAAACAATGTCACAACAGAAAGGTGATCATACTTTGCAAGTGGAGAAATGGTTGTTTGGTGCCTCTTGCCTACCTTTCCCCTGTATTTTCCATTTAAAACTTTTATTTAAAATCACAGACTGTGCAAACAGAAGCCTGTAAGGCTCCCTGGACATGCCTGAGATGCACCAGGGTGTTCTGAGCAGCAGAAGAGTCTCTCCCTATCTCTCTCTGGAAAACTCAGTCCCTCTGGTTAGCACCAGAATTCAAAGTCACCTGCGCAAGTGCGGAAGACTAGTGGAAAACTAGGAGCACATCTAGAGACTCACCCTATTACTTTTCAAAATCTAATTGAGCAATCACAAGTAAAAGCAAACACATAAAGGCAGCTTTTTGGAATCATTTATTAAGCATCATTTATTACATGCCTGTGGCTGGACCTTCTTTCCCTGTGACCACAAGAATCAAATCTTCCTCAAAGTTGCCACCAGAAGACTAGTTACAGGTGTCAAACTCAGAAGGCTCTCTCTTGGTTTATTCTACTTGCTTGGTCTTTTGGTGTCAGTTATTCATAGGTCTAAATGGAGTGCTTCACATGCTATGACTTCACTTGAATGAACCGAGAAAGTAACCTGCAAAACAGATAAGGCTGAAACGTGAATACTCCAAACCCTAATAAAAATAAGAAAATGGTGAAGGTAGCAAAACATGAGAACTTACTTGGCTAATAAGGGAAAAAAGTAAAGGAGCATACATCAGTCCTATCCTTGAGGTAGCAATGACTGTAGCTTCTATACTGTCTCTTAAACTGGTGTTTGAAATGAAACAGGTATGATGCGCTGAACTACAGCTAAGATACTGCATAACTAATTGCATCACTTTGGAAGACAAAGTCAAAATTTGATGTACGTAAACTAAAGAGCTGACAGAACTCAGAACTACACATCCTCTTGTGCTTAACTTTTATGGGGAAAAATGAGTTTTGTTGGAAAGAAAAATAGCTAAAAATCAAAGCCTATACACCATTCTGGTCAATAAAATATTAAGAATGTAAGAAACTTGTGTCTGACACACCTATTCCCACCCCATTAATAAAGCCTGGCAATATTTAACTGGAACAGTCAAGCATTGCAACATATGGGTCATAAATTAACAGAAAAGTAATGTGCCAAAACCACAAATGCAGCAGCCCACTTTTGCTAGCATCAACAGTTGTGTGCATCTAATCAGTGGACAGCATTTGTACAGGAGTGGGCTGCCTATGGATTGCCAACAGCATCCAACCTCTAGTAATAAAGCTGTAGTATTTTGCAGACTTCTGCGGTGCTTCACAGTGTTATTTCTGTTTCTATGAACTGTTTCTGTAATGAGCAAGAGCAACCAGTAAGACACTTAATATATTTGATACACAGATGTGCGCTCTTGTGGTAAGGGCAAGAGAAAAGCACTGCTGTACTTCTGAATCTTGCTGATGTGAATGTAAATATTGGAATAAATTAACACTGCTGTCAAGACAAAATTGTGATGTATGGTATAATTATAAAAAAGAAAATGCCCTTTAATCATCATGCATGGTGTATGACCACCACTTTCATTCTGTCACATGCTTGACAGGCAGGGCGTAAGCAAAGCAGCAACAAATCTACTCCTGCAATGCCTTGAGCACAGGTAAACTCATCTGGGAAATTCTTTTTACATTTCGTCTCAAAACTAGGTTCTAAGCAGCTGGCTTACCTTCATCAGTTCTTCAATCTTCTTCCAGTAACAGATTTTGCCTTTTCAAATGCTCAAAGTAATAGATCTGCAATACTGAGCAACAACGCTTGTTGTGATTCAGGAAGATCTAGAACACTGGTTCTGCAAGTCCACCCACGCAGGCAAGATGGAAAAACCAAAAGAAGATAAGGAAATTCCACTTCTCTGTGAAATGCAACTGTACAGCTATTAAAGGTGGGGAAGCGGGGAAATGAGAGGACCACACATGAATACAAAATACAGAGAAACCAATCAGGTGCCTATCTTGCTCTCCTGGAAGAGCTTCTGTTTGTCTCTAAAACTAGACTTCGTGCTAGGACAGGAAAAACAGCAGACAAACCAGTCTGAACAAATATTACCAAACAGAAACTGCGATTTATTTGAAAGAAGGTTCGGGAAGTAAGAACATAGGTCACTATATAATGCAACTTTGAGAGACAATCAGGAAATCATTCAGATGCATTAAAGCACAGCCAGCTTGAGATCCTTCTTACTTTAAACACAGGTTGGGCACACCTTAGAGCAATCTTCTGTCCCCTATACCCAGCCTTCCCAGTTCCCCACCTGGTATTGATGTTTCCCTGAAGCTCCATCAGACAGTATCAGAAGTCAGTGCAAGCTGAGGAAACGCTCACCAAAATACTTAAAGAGAATTCAACGTAACCCTGCGCAACAGTGTAGCATGGCAATGAAGATTTCTAGAACAATTTTGGGATTTCATCCTCTGTTCATCAACAGGAATTGCCACATCATTTAAGAGCATCTTTCTGAAAATGTATTTCAAGTGAGAACTGCCCTACTATTTGGCACCTAAAACTAAAACCAAATTCGCTCTCAGCTCTCAAGTTTCAGGTGCAGACCATACCACACATTACCAGGCCAATACACTGCTGTTCCAGTGCATGCCAGAAGCAGCATAGTTTGTGACAGCAATTATGCTCAAAAGATAATCCCTTTTGAAAGAGAGAAAAAAATTCTACTCATTTCAGAAAGCAACAGTATGCAGATACGTGAAATTACAAGTTGACACAGGAAAAAACATGACGTTCTGTGACACCAGTGATCATGTGCATTGTCAAAAAAGAAAGAACCGTGCAATTTTGGCGAATTTATTCCACACCACTTTCTCAGTGGCTGCATGAAACCCACATGTAACTGCAGAATCAGAAATAGAGTCGAATGTATTAGAAAAGTTTTTTTCAGAGGTTTTTACAGAATATTTTTTACAAACTTACCAATGACACACTCAGGTATTAAATTATTTTGACAACAGTTTAAGAAATATCTACATAAACTTTTGCCACAGCCAAGTTAAATGAAAAAACTTCATTTACATGATCTTAAAAACTAACTTAAGAAATCAACATCTCTACCACCAAACACACAGAATGCAATCTACCATAGAAGAAAAAATAACTGGGGGTGGGGTGGGGAGGGGAGAAAAGGTGTTTGAACACAATCCAAGTTTCCAAAATTGTGTAAGATGTATTCTTTAAATTCAAACAGTTTTATAGCTTTGCTTTGGAATGTGTAAAGGATTGATTTCTTTCCCTTTGTTTATTCCTAAAAGGTACAAGCAAGCAGTCTGACCACATTAAGTTCATATTTTAATAGGAAAATTTTGACGTAAGATTCTCAAAAGTTATCTTGAAATTCACCTGAGTTCTGCCAACCACATCTTGTAGTTTTTCCACCACTTCTAAGATACAAAGCAAAAGCATGAATTTATTCTTTCAGTAATAAGCCACCGTATTTAGGTATGCCTTCTTTATATTGCAGAAAGGTATCAAGACAGAAACTGCCATTTTTGTTTGGCTGAATTTTAAGCACTGTAAAAATAATATACAAAAATATTCAAAAGTAACACAGACCCCAAACAGCTTTGATGAAGAACACAGAAGGATGGAAAACATTTATGTGACCTGGTGCATGGCTGAACTGAAACACCTGTCAGCAACTACACTGTAATGCTTCGCGGAGGAAGGCTGCAGCAGCCGGGAGCGCTTTGCCATGGGCTTTGGTTCCGGTGCATATACAGAAGTGTATGAAATGTTTGGGGATCTCCCCACCCCTTTTCACATACATTTCAAGAGTTAATAAAAATGCCCACACAACATTCTGCTGGTTTTTAGGCCACATCAGCAGTACCACTTCAAGGAAGATGTAGTGAGTTTGAGAAAAAAATTTGAGCAAGAAAGTTCTGCAAGTACAAACTTTGAAACATCTATAAAATTCAGAGTATGGTCAAAACCTACTAGAAATAACCCTGAAACGAATACACTCTGCCTAGAAGCAAGTTAAAGGCTATCCCCGCAGAGCAATGATTTTGCAGCAAGTTACATACTTCCACACAATTTGCTGTTGAAGTGGAATGAAGGTGGTCCCTCATCACCTTGAGTCTAAGACCATACAGTCAGCAACAGCAACACAGGAGAACTTTCAGCTTTGTGGTGAGCCTCTTAGGCAGTCATAGGTAGACTTGCAGTCTTATTGCTGGTGAGAGAACACTTCAATGGACACTGACATTAAACCCTGAACAGAGTTCCTTCAATAAGTCAAGAGTCATCTGTCAGATGCTAAGTTGGTTTTTTTGGTTTGTTTGTTTGGGGGGGCGGGTTGGGTTTGGGTGGTTTTGGTTGTGGTTTTTTTGGTTTTTTTTTTTTATGATACACTTTTGGGTGCTTGAGCGTGTCCAAAGAAGGGCAACAAGGCTTGGGAGGGGTCTGGAGCACCAGTCTGATGAGGAGGGCTGAGGGAACTGGGGTTGTTCAGCCTGGAGAAGAGGAGGCTGAGGGGAGCCCTCATCGCTCTCTACAACTACCTGAAAGGGGGTTGTGGTGACAAGGGTGTTGGTCTCTTCTCCCAAGTAACTAGTGACAAGACGAGAGGAAACGGCCTCAAGTTGCACCAGGGGAGGCTTAGGTTGGATATTAGGGAAAATTTCCTCACCGAGAAGGTGGTCAAGCATTGGAACAGGCTGCCCAGGGAGGTGGTGGAGTCGCCATCTCTGGAAGTGTTCAAAAAACGAGTGGATGTGGCGCTTCAGGACATGGTTTATAGGGGACACGGTGGCGCTGGATTAATGGTTGGACTTGATGATCTTGAAGGTCCTTTCCAACCTTAGTGATTCTGTGATATCTTCCCCCTGCCCCACCAAATTCAGTTAATAGTGGGTCTGCCAAATACCTACAATAGGAGTAAGCTACTACAGTGCTGGTTAACGTAGCTTATGTTCAAGAAAAAGCCTGCACAAAGGCAAAACTATTCTGTCAATTTAAAAGGATTTCCAAAAAGGGTAAAAATTTAGAAGATACAAAACGCAGAAGAAATTTGATAAAGAAAATGCGTAATACTAACATAATATGAACCACTCAAGATGCTGAGCAGTTATAAACTGCTGAGTTGCAAGCAAGATAATACATGTTTGCAAGAGGCTAAGCTTGAAAAACACTATGCATCCTTACACTGAAAGTTTTGTATGATCACCAAGCTACAGAAAAAGTCCTCACTAAACAGAAAAGGTACGAGGAAGGAAAAATGGCTATGTGGCTTTGGAAGACTAGACTAAAACAATTCAGTTAACTGAATGAAAAAGATGTGGCGAGATCCAGATACATAAAAAATAATGACTGACCCACAAAAATGTTCAAGGAGCTCCCGTAACAGGAGCAAACCCAGTCACGTTAAAGAACACCACAAAGATGACGAGGCCACGCCATCTGAGTAGTGCTGAGCCGCAAGATCAGAGACAGTAAGGCTGCAGCTCCAGACTTCTTGCCATTGCATCTCCTCGCTGCCCTGACCCTCTCTCATCTAACAGGCTTATCACCTCGATTTCCCATAGAAACCGCCTTCCCAAGCCACCACGGGCTTTCCCTCACCACACGAATCCTGCTCTACCCTGCGGCTGATCCAGCACAAGAAGGTTACAAACTAGATCGCTTATTACCACCCTTTTCCTCAGTACTTGAGGATCCCCAGCAGATAAAATGGGGCAACTGCTTGAGGAAGTGGTCTCCAAACTGATTCACTGATTCAGATGGGTTAATCAGTACATCTTTTTTAAACAAGAGTATCTTTGACGTAAACAGTTAGCAAGGGATTACATGACAGGTGAAAGAAATTAAGATGAACACTCGGGGCAATATCTGTCCTCTTTGGGTTACTGCAGAACCAGGTGAAAACGTGCTAAGTTCCCCTGTGTTTGTTTTTCTGACTTGGCTCCTTTTCTCAAGTTATTCAAGGTTGCCTGGTTAGTCACTGCTCATTTGGCATCATTGTAAACCTCTTCTGAAACAAACCACCTTTCCTGAGCTACACCACTACCCCCCCCCCAGCCCCCCCCCAAGCTATTCAGTCACCAAGAGACAACCTGGAGAACTTCACTCACTCTTCTGCTCTACCTGACTTTTAAATGAAGCCTTTCAAATCACAAGTCAGAACAGCGTTCTAGAGGAGTATTTTTTAACTTTTAAAGAGAGATTTGTGATACATTTTCAATTTTCCTATATTATATATTCCATTATCTAAAAAAAAAACCCTATTAAGTACCACATATATATGTGCGTGCATTAAGATTCATAGGTCATGTTGAATCCTGCAGTTCTGGGAGGATGACAGAGTACATTGTATTTAGATAATATTGTTATACAAATTTGGAATTCTTTTTCATGGTTTAATTACAAACAAATATATTCATTTGGCACTGAGAGGAGTCAAAGAAAAAGTCATCCCCTTCCATACAGAAGCCCTAGTAGATGCACACATGCACTCTGGTGCAGTTGGAGGACACGTTCTTTAGTCCAAATATCTGACTTGTGCTCACATTGTATGGGGGAACCATAAATTAAGACCGTTCTGTAGATTACTGGGATTACAACAGAAAGTAAATTTATCTGGATTTGCTACCACTGCTTACCCTATCCAAACGCACAAGAAGAATAATGAGGTGGGGTTTTTTCCTTACACATACTGACCTAACGTTGGCATGTTTCCCCCACCCCTTCTGGGAAACTCTAACATAAGAACCAGGGTGCGTAAGAAAAATAACGTAAAACATGGAAGACACTAAGAACGGAACCAGTCAGTATAAGACTATGAAGAACAACTCCTGTTAATAGAGAGAAAATAAATTGTAAGACTATGTCAGATACGCTGCAGTATGCATTGCACCATAAACTACAAGATTACCCACTCCTACACAGACAGAAAGGCAATGACATCAGAAAAGGCTTCCTGGAAGGAAAAAACAAATATGTATCTTAGGAAAAAGAAATATTTGCATTCTAAATGAAAACCCATCGCTAACCTTCCAATTTCTGGCAAAAGGATTCTTAATCACTGCATTTTTTTTCCATTACCACTGAAGTAACAGATTGCTCAATAGAAAAAAAGTTTGCTTATGTGTACAAAAGGAAACTGTCCTTCAGTTTGTTTCCAGTTGCAAATCCTGGAGTCCAGCTACAAAAGATGATACACCAGAGGGAGTAAGTATGTGCCATGAATAGCATTTGTATAGCAAAATCATTAACTGTTGAAAGAAACAGAATATATGTACACAATTTGCTCTACAGCTGAGTAACCAACAAATAAAAAAAAAAAGGGGGAAATATATCCCATGTGCTGAATGCAAGTTGTGACCTTAACTAGATGCTCTGCCACTGACTCATTTTATTTAAGATACTCATTACTGGCCAAGGGTGGTTTTGCTTTTAGAAAAGAGAGTTAATTCCCCACCTTTCAGATTCCCAAGTGGTTAAAAACAAAACAAAAGTTCTTATTTCCCAGTTTTGGTGTCTGTAAGAAAAGTCTCACGTTAAGTGTTATGATTTAAATGCAACACTTAAATGCATGCTCAAGTACTTCACGCAGGTTCAAATGACAACTTGAAGTCTCTTTTTTTTTTGGTAATTTCTGGCATATCTGTGTGTAACTGGACAGTTCTGGAGTGACTTCAACATTCACAGGAGACTTTCCACATTTATCCTTTTTTATGTTGTGTTAGGATTGCCATTCAAAAGTCATTGTTCTTAACTCTTTTTCTCCCTTAAAATACCCCAAAACCCATGAAAAGTTACCAATAGGTAACAACCTACCTACATTAAACTGTCAGGATAATATGCATGGTGATGTTTATAGCATCTGTTCAGCAGTAGAGTTGAACAAATTTTCTAGCATGTCTATGAGGATGATCTCGTCCATCCACACCACAATGTAAAAAAAAAAACCAAAACTTGTTCTGTACAGGCAAGATTATATAGTCCAGACCAAGTAAATGTGGTTCCATTCTTTATGCAACCAGATTTAGTGCCTCTGTGCTGCATTCCCCAGTGCTTCTTGGAAGGCTCATTACCTTGGGCACAGCGCCATGTGAACATGTTCATACTGTTTACAGACCCACACTGACACAGCACACAACCACGCCGCTCTGAGCCTAAGCTGAATTTGCATTGATTTAGTGTGGATCGAGACACCAATAATGTTTTTCCAGCATTTAGTTTGTCCCCACCCTCCGTAGTTAACGGGGAATTGGTTGCATTCACTATTTTTATTCAATAGCTTCAGTGACATTACATAACATACACTTACAGAAGGGACAAACTACATCAAGATAGTGCAAACGTAATTGGAAGGCAGAGCAATAATTCAAGAGCAACTTGTTAAATGTAAGAAACTATCTGAAATCAATTAAATTCAATAAAAACAATCGTGAAGTAGGAAACAAGAAAAATTAAGTGGATAAACACAAAATAAGGAGCAATAGCTATAGCAATTCATCCTAAATGACTTAATACTGTGCTGTAGTTCTGAGACAAACAGCATTCTGAAACTTAAACAGGCGTCTAAGAAAACCTGGGAAATAATTATTCTGCCCTGGTGACAGGAAAACCTCAGCTGAATGATGTCTCAAATTGAGCACCCATTTTAAAATAAATCCATACAACCGGGCAGAAGTCAAGAACATGAGTGAAAATTTGCATGAAATTAATATTTGAGACTGGAGAAACAACTAAAGAACCCACTGGTTGAGTTAATTAATTAAAAAAGATAGTACCGATGGAAGAACAGCCAGGCTGACAATTTTCAAGTATGTTACAGGCCACTGCAAAGAGGACTGTAATTAACTCTTGTGGCCTACCAAAGCTATAATAAAAAAAGACTGAGCTCACAAGAAGTGAAATTTAATTAGATATTAAAAATAATTGTCACACAGCCAGAAAACATTGCAACAAGGGAGTTTGGGACTCCCAGCCATCAGCCATCAGGAATGGCCCAGTACATTGACCCCGACTCAGAAGGGGTGTGTAACACCCTCCTCCACTTTTTCACCCTGTGACTGTTCACACACACCGATTAATATTACACCGCGATACAAAACACAGGACCCAGCTTTGACAGGGAGGGGGGAGGTGAGGGCATCTCCACACGACAGCTAAGCCCATCTAGCAGCTCACTGATGCCAAAAAGGCTGTTCCCCATGCACTGAGCTGGCATCTGCTCGACTCCATGGCGAAATCATTCACCTTGCCTGTCTGGCAGAAAAAGCAGTCTTACCTTGAGGGGATGAACTCATCCTTTGCAAACAGGGATGAGTCTTTGACCCCTTTGAGCAGGTTTACACAGCTCACCGCAGGTCAGGACAAAAGGCCAGTGGCAGAATGAGGGAGAAATGCAGGAACTGTTGGTCTCTCTCCAAGACAGCCAGCCCTCGTATCCCCTCCACTGTAACAAACTTCCAGCACAGGCAGTTTCTAAAAGCCATAGGTTGGGTAGTAAAACAGCCATAGCCCTACTACCTGTATCCCTTTTGCTACCACACAGCTCTGGAAACCAAAATTAACTGCCCTGCTGCCGCTCGGGAAGAGATGGAGAAGAGGTAGCAGCTGCTGCTGGAATCAGGGCTGCTAACTATCTCCAATGTCATTTTCAGACTACATAGGTATTTTGCATATGAGCTTTTGCATTTGTGGTCAATACACTCACTTTAGTAATGCAAAAAACAAGAAGTCACAGGATAATGCAAAGAGATGGCCTGGATCTGGTATTAAAGTTCATTTCCTGTGTGTCATACCTGTTAGTGTGGGTTAAGAAAAATTTAAGTTTGCAGCTCTCAGCAGTGCTATGTTCCAATTCTGAAGGAGCTCTGCAGTGCTCTGTAACATATTGTTCCTTCAATTAAAAGCAAATCACGTAACATTTTAACACCACTGGACTAAAGGCTCAGCACAGGAGATACACGTTTGTAACTTATTTAAATAAAGAATTTCTAATAATGATATGGAAGCAATAGCAACGAATTCAGATGAGATTCAAGGAAGGTTACCCCTTAACTTTGCCAGATTTGGGAGAAAAATGTACATCTCTAACCAACCAAAGAAGGCTTTACTATAAATTCTTCCTCAGAGCAACAGATCGGCCTTTCCACACATGCGATTCGGACAGGTGGTGTTGGACGAAGCCAAGGGCAAGTCACATCCTTGGAGCAAATGGATGAAACAAGTTATCAAGAATATGATCAAACAAACAAACAAAATGTGTAACGTTTTAGATTATTATTGCACAGATGAAACAAAATCTGCAAACCAATGATTCCCAAGTGTACACAGTGTGGCAGACACAAAGTACTCTCTATACTAACAACATGTAGATCGTTGAACCAATTCACAAACTAATGATGTCAAAACATGAACGATTTCACAGCCCAGAGGAGTTTCCATTCTTTGCCTTAGGGCACCTCCCTATGATTTCATTTACCTGTGGATACTTTGTGAGTTCAGTGGTGTTGTAAGCACTGTATGCCCGATTCTCCAGAAGTACTGACCAATTAAGCTTATTTTTATTTCTGTTTCTCCAGTCTTAAAGCACTTCAAACAAGGCAAGTGATCTCTTTTAACGGTGTGGGCATGGCAAGCCAGGCTGTGAGGTTACAGCCTGTCATTTACTTCGCAGTAACTGTATGCTTGGGTTAAGACCAAGCACACAGACGAGGTAGGAGCACTCGATGTCCTTTGAGTTCTCATCCTTCTGATCTGATGGTAATTTGCTCATGTGTGCACACCCTTGGCCTGGTAAAATGAGTCAGCATTCCTAAAATATCTGGCAATACAAACAAACAAACTTCTTAAGGTTAATTTTTCATATACCCTGTGTAAATAGAGAAGCTGTTTCAAGCAAGACAAGGGACCACAAGTATTTTTTTCCTTTGTGAATTTAAATTAAGAAACACGCTTCCAAAACAAAACAAAGTGTTTTTTGACAAAACCACTGAAAAATGCACTTCCACCAAAAATCACAGGAAACATAGCTGTAGAAGATCTTGAGAAGTCACCTAGTCTAACCCTCTACCTCCAAGCAGAATTAACACTACCTGTATTATTGCTCACAAACGTTTCCCTGAATTTTCCTAAAACTCTCCAGTGATGAGATCCTGCAATATCCCCGGTATACTTGTATTCTGAAGTCTTCCAGTGTCATCTCAGTAGATAAATTAATGCAGAGTTTAAGAACTGCAACAACATCAATACAGAAGACAGACATACACTATGAAATCTACAGATAAGCTCCTCTACTAGTAGTATGACAGCTTCTGAATTAGAGTAATTCTTTTAATACTTCAAATAGCAATAGATTTACAAAACTCCTAAAATGAGGGAGGAGACAACTTGTCCAAAATACTGTGGCATCACTGCTTTTCTCCACTAGAAATTTCTGTGCAACTGAGTGGGTATGGCATGAGCCATTTTATTTCCCCATATGCTTCCCCACGAGGAGGAAAAGATAACTGCTGGACATAAGCCTTCTGTGGGCCAAATCTAGCCAATGTGTCCCCAAATTGATCACGATTATAGTAAAAAGGAACAAATCAGAATAAAAGTAAAACTACTTCCCTTTAGAGTAAGTATTTTGCTGTCTTGTAGTTGCAGAGCATGACAATCTGATACAACCACACAAAGTTGCACGTGACAAGTCCACAAGGGTTGAATTCTCATCTAGGTAGGATAAAAAAAAAAAATATTCCAGGAGCAATTTCTCCTGTCCAGGATGTGAAGTTGAATTGTTTTTCCTGTTAAAGCGATGGATGCCTTGTATAGTAAGTGTAAAGAAAAACCTGAATTTTAAATTTAAGAAAAGCACCAGGGAAAGGCCTTTTCATAAACTAAGATGCAATAGTTAAATCTACACCTAAAACCCGATTTTAAAATATTTATAAACATAGTAAGCATCTATATGAGTTTACTGTCTCCCACAGCCAAGCTTAAGTTTAAAGTAAATGTAGGACAGGAGGGGAAAGGGGAGCTAAAGTAAAGGATCTCTGCAATATGCAACGTTAGTTTTGAACCTTTTGGTAAGTCACCTAAGCAGGAACGGGACCCGTGAGCACTCCGGTCA